>NC_055695.1:27847739-27950239 GCF_017639745.1 Melanotaenia boesemani | reverse complement strand
AGCAGTTTTTGCACACTATGTGATAACTAAAGGCATCGTCCCCGAAGAGAACGGCAAAACAGAGTAGGAGGAGAGACAGAAGGTTACAGTTCAAGGGAAAGAATGAGGGAGGGAAGGATGACGGGGAATTGGGTTATCTAAGCTTTACCTCATCATACCCACCTGGCCTTCAACTGATACCTCTGTCAGCTCATACAAAAAGAGCCTGTGAGTGCAGATAAGTCAGGCCTGCAGCATTGGAAAATTTTTGTTTATTTTGTTGAGGAGCTGTGGTAGAAAGACCCATGATGTTGCAGACATAAAAGAGATAAACATTTAGGGCATTCAGGTTCTATTAGTGCTTCAGCATTTCTAAAAATAGTCTACAGGGCATCCTCCAAGTCACTCATTTACTCTCTTCTTCTTCTTCTTCTTCAAAACCTCTTTGAAAAGCCTAAAAGCCACAATTGAAAGCAGATGAAAGAAGACACTAGTAAGGAGTGCATGTCGTGTCAGCCTCTAACTTCCTCTCATTATCCAATAAGGCAGCAGTTGTTGTTAGTGTTTGACTTCATCCTATTATCTACTGAGAAAGCAGCATGTCAGTGGTGCCCGAAATACTCAGGGGACAGCGGGGAAGAATAAACAAAGAGCAAAGTTTTAGACTCATGAATCTGTTATTCAGACACAGGCAGATTCAGACAGGAGTCTGTGTTGAGCCTTTTTAGTGAAATTCTAGAGCTTAGCCGCTTCAGGCGTGGTATGTCCATTGTAAACACAGCCATGAGGAGGAAAAAAACAAGTGGAGGAGGCTCTACTCTCCTGACTCTGTTTTCTGTCTGCAAGCAAAGCCAGGAGGAACATTACATCATGTGTAGGATGTTACACAAGTGATTCTTTTTAATATCCATGCAAGCTTTTTGCTGCATTAGCATATAAATGTATTTAAGTTCAGCCTCAGCTGCCAACCTATACAGTAAATTGTTTGGTTATTACCAAGTGATTTGAGCTTAAATGTTAAAATATCAGAATTGCAAAAAAAAAAAAAAACACAAAAGTATTGGCCGAAGTTTTAAGTCGCAATTTTAATTGTAGGACAAAATGCTTTTAGAGGTAACTGTTAATATTAGGAAAATGCAACCTCAGACACATGACATCTTACACCAGCTCAACAAAAACTAAGGTAAATTGCAGGAGCAGTATATGAAGGAGTTACCACAACCTCATTACTTCCTTAGAAATTAAGAGGATCAGTATCAGCCAGGTGTTGCTGATTGGATTAACGGATCATCTTAACCCTTTAAAGCCCAACCTAAGAAAAAATGGGGAGAGTCATTTTTTTTAACCTGATGTCTTTATTTGGCCCTTTAAAAGTGTGTGTATGAATATATATATATATTATATTAAAATTCAACCACAGGGTGATTCAAAGTGATTTACAGAAACATTGAAACATCAGAAAATAAGAAGCATAATTTAAAATGTAAACAAAAGAAAACTGAAAAAGAAAGAACATTAAATAAAACAGTATTAAAACATGATCAAGTTTATAAGAGTCAAGCTTAAAAGAAACAATGCAGATTTCAACTTAAATAAGTTTAGTAACTCAAATGTAGCAGAGAACAGGTTTTTATCTGGATTTACAGGGACATTGTGTAACATTTTCTGTTGTTTACTGGCCAAAATCAATATCTGCATATATATATATATATGTGTGTGTGTGTGTGTGTGTGTGTGTGTGTGTGTGTGTGTGTGTGTGTGTGTGTGTGTGTGTGTGTGTTATCATTGATCTGACACATTCTCATAAGCAAAGAATTTTAGAATTGTTCATATATGATAGGTAAGCACTGTGACGGTCTGCCATCTTCAAACTACTGCTGACAGCAAGAGAGGAATTCGGAATTCAGAATTTGGAAGGAACTAGGAATTCCTACAAGTCAGTGCACAGTAATTGAGACGTGGGAAGAGACGATAAACGAGAGAGGCGTACTAACTATTGTTATTTACAAACATGCAGGACCATGCATTTGCAGCAGCAACAGGACCCATTTTGCCATCGCCAAGAAAGCAAAGAACTTAAAAGGCAGCATGACCAGACGATAAATAAAAGAAGGATCAGCATCAGGTGAAGTAAGAAAGAGAAATGTTTTAAAAGGATGCTGAAGTTGCCAGCTTTCTCCTGGATAGGTAAGTCAACAGTACTGCCTAAATTAGTTTTTGTTAAGTGGGGCCCACACATAAAGATT
Source organism: Melanotaenia boesemani (assembly GCF_017639745.1). Lineage (NCBI taxonomy): Eukaryota > Metazoa > Chordata > Actinopteri > Atheriniformes > Melanotaeniidae > Melanotaenia > Melanotaenia boesemani. Next base: position 27,948,014 of record NC_055695.1, on the reverse strand, counting down.
ATCAGGCTGTTTTTGTTCCGATTTTGCCCCTTCCCCTACCAAAGATGGCAAACACCTGATTGTCTTAGATCTTATAAGATTATCCTTGTCGACAACTGCCTCTGAAACTGGTCATGGACGACAATTGCAAATATTAAACTTGTTCAATCTTTATCACCATAAATCTTCATGTGTGGGGAAATCCTACGACTCCTGAGTTCTGACTGTGTGGATTGTGATGTGAAACGGAATGTAGCCAATCAGAGAGTGAGCTGACTTGGAAGCAAGGAAGGATATAAAGTCCGCGTCCACTATTTCAGTATAGTATGTGAGAGCATGTCAGTATATTATGTGAGAGCATTTCAGTATATTATGTGATAGGAAATTTCAGCATAGTGTATAAGAGGCAGTTTCAGTATAGTGTATAAGAGGCAGTTTCAGTATAGTGTATAAGAGGTTTTACTATAATGTGTGAATGATTTCAGTATGATATATGAGAGGTTTCAGTATAATGTGTGAATGACTTAAATTTCACATGTGCCTGTGAGAGGGTAATTCTGAATAATGTCTCAAACGGCCCCTCATACAGAGGACTAGATTCTAGATCTGCTGCGGGACAGAATCGTTATGTTTGGTGTTCTGTGTTGAGATTATCAGAGCACACCACACAGTACAATCAAAACTGTAAATTCCCTGATTTTTTATCTTTATGTGTGAATCTTTAACAGATTAAAAATCTCCTCAGATTTAAGGGTCTTCCTGCGTTTATCTTGAGGAGTATTCCTCAACTGTAGCCCTCTCAGTTGTATGGTCCCACATGGGTCCATTTTGGGTCCACTACTGTTTTCTTTGTATGCTGCCTTTGGGGTCTATATTTTAAAAGCATGATGGTGCCTACCATTGCTTTGCAAATGATGATGATACAGATTAAAACCACGGGGAGGTTCTTTTACTAATCTGCTTAGTTGTTTACGAGATTTAAAAGCGTGGATGAAAAAAAAGTTTCTCCATTTAGATGAGGAGAAAGGTGAAATTGTGATCTTTGGAAGTTCTGAGCTTCTGAATGTTGCTGTAAGTGTTTTTGTTACGCTTACTTCACAGTGTCGAATCCATGTGGAAAATCTTTGTGTGATCATTGACACCTCTTTTATCTTCCACCTGCAGGTCAGTTCAGTAGTAAAAAAGCATTTTCTTTCATTTAAGACTGGTTGGCAAGATAAAGCCCTCCCTGCCTAAGCAAGATTTTTAAAAAAGTCACCTGCTCATCATGCCACACTTAGATTACTGCAACTCCCTGTATATTGGCCTTGATCAGTCACCTTTGCACCAATTGCAGCTCGTGGAGACGACGTGATCACATTACCCCTTTGTTTGCCACTTTGCATTGGCTTCCCATTAGTTTTAGTACAAAATTATAATACTTGTTTTTAAACGGTTTGATTCCCTTGTATTTGTCAGAGCTGCTGCACCAGAATGCTCCAGCCAGGGATCTGAGGTCTTCTACACAGCTCCTTATAAAGGTCCTGTCTTCTAGGCTAATCCAGAGGTGACACAGCTTTTTCGGTTGCCGCTTCAAAGTTGTGGAACCGTTTGCCATTTCTCATTAGAGCTGCCCAAACTGTTTCTGGTTTTAAGTCCTTGCTTAAGTTAACACCCACTTCTTTGCACTGGCCTTCGAACATAGTTGAGCTTGACATTTGTTTGCTTTTATTTTTTATTCCGGTCTTATGTTATTTATTTTTTTTTACTGATTTTATTGTTTTACTGTGTAGTGTTTTATGTTCTAATTGTTTTATTGCTCAGTACTTTGGTTAACTGGGGTTGCAGTAAATGTGCTGAATGAATAAACTTGAACTTGAACTAGAAAATCCTTATGTGTGTACCCAGCTTTAGACAGTGTTGCTCAATACCATGGGCAGCACAACAGTAGATCCTACTTACTTACCTCGTGGTAAAGCCGGGTGGCTTTATAGGCTGGCTTTCACTGTAACAAAAAGCTGGTGCAGTCAAGGACAGTTTCTCCATCAAGATTTGTTCCCCATGTGGGAACCATTTTTCCTTCTAAATACAGAGGAACCATATCTGACAGTTTGATGGGATGCAGTTTGCAATATTTATTAAATTACAAACCTCTTCACCTGAGAGAACATTCCATGAACTATAGGATGACATGCTTCATCGGTGCTGTCAAGGCTTTTTGAGACACTGCAGCTACCGTTGTTGATATACATGTTTGAGAAAGTGAGACACTAGAATACACTAAACGTTAGAATGCCATGCACAATTCCAGCGATAGATAGAAATAGTTCTTGCACAACGGAGTGTTTCAGCTGATCTGAGGATTTCTGGGAGTTTGTTCCAGACATTTGGAGCATAGAAGCTGAATGCAGCTTCTCCATGTCTGGTTCTAACTCTGGGAACTGATAAAAGACCAGAACCAGATGACCTGAGGGGTCTGGTAGGTTCATACTGAGTCAAGAGGTCACTGATGTATTTTAGTCCTAAACCATTCAGAGCTTTAAAAACCAGAAGCAGAACTTCCCACTGGCTATCTGTCCATTAGAGGATAGACTTTAAAGACCTCAGAGCTCGACTGATGTGGTCTAATTTCTTGGTCTTAGTTAGGACTTGAGGAGCAGAGTTCTGAATAAGTTGCAGGTGTCTACCATAAAGTGATGCAAAATGTCTCAGAAACTGTATGTATCAAGTACAATACATTTGGTATTATCAGGCTAAACTACAAAATTTTTGCAATTGTGCCTCGTATCAATGGCTACTTCGGCTTTCATCTTGCATCCTATCAGTACTGTTAGCTCTCCCCAGCTAGTAAAAGACAGTCTTATCTTGACTCTTGTCTTATCTCTTGCTCTGTCTGTCTGTCTCCTTGCATTACTTTGCTGAATCAGCCATGGTGCATATTAAAAATGGCTTGTGTGTTTATATCTGCTGACCAGTGTGTGATACAGTGCATGAAGCGAAACTCTGCTGCAACGTCATGCTGTGTTCTAGATGAAAAAGTTATAAAGTGTGGTTTCTCAGCCTCAGGATGCTGTTGGGCAGACACGGCTCTAGAAACGCACAATGGAACGTGGAGTTTTAAGGTCAGAATGTTACATAATGCATCTTAAAGTTTGGGCACCGCTGTAAAAAAAAAAAAAAGAAGTTTTGTCAGTTTGCTTCTCCGCAGCAATCAGATGTGTGTGAACAGAATGCCAAGGTGGAAAGACATCAGCATTGATCTTGGAGAAGCTAATGATGGTGTCCAGGCCCAGACTGGCCTACGGGAGAATTCCCGGTAGTCTGGACGTGAAAGTGGCCTGACTGGCCTGCTTGTTGAAAACAAAACACAACAAGAAAAAAAAACCACGGTGCATTACATCAGTGCGTCTGATTGGTCTGCCTGGTACTAACAACGATGCACAGACAAAATCAGTTGTGCTTATCAGTTGTTACTAATAATAGAGACTGGTCAAAATGACGATAATATATATTTTTTAATGATCTCGGCGAGCAAATCTCGCCCAGGAGGAACAGCTGACATGCAGAGAAACAGTGGTGAAATGAACTTGGAATTAAAAGATGAAAGGGGAAGACATTTAAGGAGAAAGTGGGCAAGTGTCTGAATATTTCGGATATTGTTGTATCAGCAGCAGCAACATTATGTGAGTTTGCTGTTTAATAAATGAGTGATGGAGGAGAGACTGCAAACTTTTATCTAACATGATAAGTACTAGATGAGATTCTCCATGACTCTTTTTATGTAGCTGTAGAAATGCCCCTGGTACTATTGTTGTCAAAATTTGATTTTATTATGTTTGGTTTGTTGCTGTGCTGTTATATCGCTCATCAGCCAAACATACAAGCTACTGGTTATTCCAACCTTGGACATACAGGGTGTCCTAAATGGGATTTCCTAGCATCATAAATAAATTATTAGTTCATTTTATGTGCTGTGCTAAAGTGACAGGTGGATATTACAATACTAAAGTTATAAAAGATGAATCTTGGAAATTAGCATATTCATTTTTTAACACAATACGCATAAACAACAAAGTTAGTACAAATGCTATGTTAAAGATCTGAATTTCCCATTGAAAGAAGCTCATTTTGGGCATGTGCTTTCACAGCAGTGAACCACTAAAAGCCACTTCATCCTTCTTGTTTATGAAGATTCTGACAGTTTTCCAGCCTTACATTTAGAGAATATCTGCAGGATGACCCATTTGATTATAACACACAGTTAATAACTAAGTCATCCTGTGGGGGTGGGGGTTGCAAAAACCAATGCACCTCATCTTACCGCAATGAACTGAAGCAATGTTGCAAACAAACGTGGTGCAAAATTCCTCCACAATGATTTTAAAGACTGATAATATTAAGAATATGATCTTTTCAAGTTGCTGCTGATAAAGTTAATTCTACAAGGATTGGATGAAGTGTTATAACACACTGTTTCTGCACATAATAATGACGTGGTGTAATATATAACGTTTTGATGTTTATCTGAGGTTCTATTAGTAAGCCTAATAAGAACTGGTGAGGTTTTATTATCTCCTGATATGTTAAACTTGAGGGTGTAGGACATTCAGAAAGAATGGAAAGAATAGAGGTGATATGGTACAGTTTTTAATGAAACTCAAAGGGAGTTGTTTCTGCAACACTTACATAATTTTTTTGTTTCCTTGATGCCATGTCAGATTTTCCTCCTCAGTGATCAGATAGCGTTCATGCCATGACACACTTCCACAAATGTGTGTTTTGAAGATCAGACTCTGTTAGATCCCCTGTCCTTTAATAATAAAAGGGAAACTACTCCAACCTGATTTCCATCTTCCTGATTAAAAACACCTGATCCTAATTTCATCTTTAAATTAACTGCTGATCCCCAGAGGCTCACAAAAGCAGATACTCAAAGACATTTATTGGATCATGTTTCTCTATAATGAAATGATCAAAATCACATGGAGTCCTCAGTACGTATCAAATATCAGTTTATAAACAAGTCACAGCTTATCTTTGATCCATGGTCTTTCTTTTTTAGCTCTGAACTGCAACATTTGGAAAATAAAAGTTAACAAAGCACGTTTTATTGTAAACCTTGTTATGTCTTCTTTCATTTGTTTAAATAGTAAAAGCAAAGCTGGACATGTCATGTGAATGGATGAACCCCATCAGCACAGCAGCTTTGTGTCCAAGTACCTGTGCTCGCAGACTTTCCTCTATGTAGACATTAGGGTCTTAACACATTGACTCTGTTATGTGATAATAGAGATTACTGTTTAGAGCGATGTTAAATGAAGACTGCACATTACAGTACTATAGAACAAACATCATTTACATGCTTCCTGTTGCTTAGAATTAAGGATTGGTTGAGGACACATTTGCCTTTGTTTTTTCTTTCCTCTTTTTTTAATATGTCAAGATGCACTTGATTAAATTCTAATAAAATGTCCTTACATTTCCCTAAAATCCTGATTAATCTCACTTTATGCGTCAATAACACAACCTTAATTTCATCTTCAACCTCTAGATTCTGTATCCATGATTTCCAAAAAAAACAATTTCAAGTTTCAGTTTGTCTCATAACAGTTTTCTACGGCAGAGTTTTTGAATCGTGTTAACATACGGCTTCTTTGCTGAACAATGGGCGTAACGGTACGCCACAACCACAGTTCGGTACATAGTCTGCCTTAGTTTTAAGGTCACGGTTCGGTTCTTATTTGGTACAATAAGGGAACAAATGCAAAACATAAAACAGTTCAGCTTTGGTGTAAACAGGAACGTGTTTCATTTACAATGAAACCAAAAAACCTTCAAACAGTTTACATGTTTTATTTACTTTACCTGATCTCCTCCTACAGTTCAGTTAAGGAGAATGTAGGAGGAGATCATCAAGGGTGACATGAGATGTTTTCTGTTTTTTGTTGTTTTTTACGTTTTATTATCCCTAAATAACTTATTATTCATCACAACAGTGTGAAACAAGATTGTAAAAGAAAACCAAACAAAAGAAAGTTTAAAACATTTTAGTCTGTGTGAATGGAAAATGGGCATGACAGTTATATATATATATATATATATATATATATATATATATACATATATATTACCTCTGATATCATTAAAAAACCTTTGTGTGTCATTTGAATTGTTGATCAACCAAAATATTAAATAAAAATATATGAAACTGAATAAAGTTCTTTCAAAAAGTATTGGGTAATTTCAAAGAAGCTCCCAAAGTCAACGTAAAAGTGCAAAGTTTAATTTTTTATTTTATTTTTTTTAATAGCAGTCATTTTTCAAGTACTCATCTTATTCATTCAAATTAATTCAATTAATTTATTTAACCTTTTGCACTCCAAAATTTATGTCTAATTTAAGATTAGTATTAATAACAAATATATTAAAATAGTTATATCCACTAAATGTATTATAATGAAGCAATTACATTTTACATTTTACTGTGTAGTGAATTAAATATTCCTCTCTAAGTTTAGTCATTTATTAAAATATGTTTATATTAATGTTTTACAGTGTCCAGACTTTTTTTTAAATTTGAGCTTAACTGAACTCTGAGTCAGATCCCATTTAAATAAGTGCTTCTTTGTTAAATTCACATTTAATTAAAAGAGCTACTGATCTAGGCTTCATCTGTTTTTTCTCTAAAATTGTAAATGATTGCACATTCAGAAATTTATTGGCCAGCCCAATTTTTATCATGAGACTCTGTTCATGCATTTTCACTTTGTATTTGCATCAACTCAGGCAAATAAAATTCACTAAGATAAAAGAGAATTAAATAAAAGGTCTGCAAAAAAATAGGAATTTTTAATTTGCTTTTGAAATTCCAGTATTTCTACTTTTTTTTAATAACCTGGTATAAATATCACAACATGTTTATGAGCTAAACACAGTTGACAAAGACAGAATATTTATTTTATGCTGCAGCCACAACAGAAAGCTGGAACCTACATTACATGCAACATGTGTAGAAGCGGATTCTGTTCACATGTACGAGTGTGTTTTAATTCAACGCTGAAAACACTTTAAAACAAACAATATAATGCTGAGCTGACTATGATGATGGATGTGATGTAAAACAGTCTACACAGTGGTTCAAAGATTTAAAGTTTCTACTCTGCAGAGAGAAAAGGTTTCACTCATCACAGACATGAGAAAGCCCAGCAAGGTGCTCAGACGTTATTAGATTTGTTCTGGGGTTGTCAGGGGCCACTTTCTGATACTGAGCATCTTGACGGTCTGCTGAGGAGGATTTCCACAGGAGACTTTACCAAAAAATACCAAAAAGTCCTCTCAAAGCACATTCCAGCAACAATAAAAGAGCCAAATCAAGTTTATAACTTTGATATGAATAGAAATGAAGTGATTTTACTCACACACACTCACACATGCACACACACTAAAGCCCTGGAGACAAATTCACATAAAAATCCAGATTCTTGAACTTAAAAACACAAATTAAATGCATTGTTTAAAAAAACTGTGCCACTGATTCTGATGTGGGCACATTTGAGCTGAAATGGGATCAGACTGGGTTGAATAAGTCTCTGATTCCCAGATGTCGTCTCTGTTAAGGCAATGAGGGAAACAACGAGATGAGTGAATCATTTGGAAAGGAAATGCTGCACCCTCCTGGCCAGATACAGAAATTACAGCTACTCCTACAAAATGACCTAAAAGAGCCCTCACTGTTGTCGTGTAAAATTGAAATTTTATGTTTGAAATGCTTTATTTTTAAAAAACAATTAACTTGTGTTGTAAAGGGAGAATGTTGCACAAGCTTCTCAACATGATGGAAAATACTGCACACACCAGAAACAACTTTTAGATTAAACAAAGTGTCTTCAGTCAGAGGCTTCTTCAGCTCATCTGCACTAAGGACACGTATGGGGTGTCAAACCTGTCACATGTGTATAGGCAAAAAAAAAAAAAAAAATATCAGTTCAATTCCATTTCATTTAATTCAGAACATATCAGTTTTATTAATTAAATTCAGTTTATTTCAATTCAGTATGATTTCACTTGTTTAATTTCAATCAATTTAATCCAATTAACTAAGTTCAATCAAATTCACTGAAGTTCAATCAATTAAATTTAACTCAGTTTAGTTCAGTTAAATTTAATTATTTATAGCTTAATTCAAATTTTAAATAAATATAAATATAAATATTTTAAATAAAATCAGTTTAATATAAATCAATTCAGTTCTATCAAATTCAAACATGTCAAATCAAATTCAATTCAGTTCACTTCAGTTCAGTTAAATTGAATTATGTTATACCCGTTACTGAAAAGGAAGTTAGCAGCACTTTTTATTTTAATGTAGATTTTTTCTTCGCTGAATTATGTATATATATATAAATTTTAATAAAATTTGAATGTATTAATTTAATTTAATTTAATTTAATTTAATTTAATTTAATTTAATTTAATTTAATTTAATTTAATTTAATTTAAAAATATACCTGACACTGGCTAATTCTGGCTGACCTTTCCAAATCATTTTGTCCAGGCCTCTTCATAAGCCTGCTTAGGACACCATCTGGCACAGCTGCTTTTCTCCATTCACCTTCTCCAGCATCAGTGGATAAAATGTCAAACTGAGAAACTCGAGACAGAAAAGCCAGAGGACTGCCAGCTGGGGGAGGGGTTTTTACATCAGATAAATCCAGCTCATTTTGTTTCATAGGGAAGTTGTACAGGTCTATTTTTACAGATACTAAAAATCTAAAATCAAATTCAAGGTGGGTTTTGTTTGCAAGAAACATCTCATCTATCTTTGCAAGAACTGTCTCTCTTCCTGCCTCTAAAAAACAATATGTGGCATGTTCATTTAGCCATGCAAAATCTGTGCTTAGGCTAAAAATATTCTGTTAAGCCCTTAAAAGCTCAAATTATTGACTGAAGAATTACTGCATTCTCTATAGATTCAATACAATCTGCTCAATAAGTAGCACAGATGCGAGTCGTACCACTGAGTGGCAGCAATGTCCGGATCTTACTGTTTAAACCACCACAGCAGCTCTAAGGAGGAAAGCAAAAGCAGGAGATAAAGATGTAGACACCACAAAGAAAGACGGCTTTCTGAATCATTTATTTAACAAAAACATCTGTAGATTTAGATCCTGTAAAAGAACTGCAATAGTTGTGTATCTTTTACACAACTATTACACCCTTTAGTAGAAAAAAAGCTTGTGGTAGTAAATGTGTATAAGCCTCCATCTCTTTATGACTTCTGCTTATTGAAACTTCACTCCAAGTAAAACTTCCTCAGCTGCAAGATATCTTTTTCCATGTTCCAGTTCAGAGGCATTTTAATGAAGTTCTCTCATATGAAGCAGAATTTATATTTATAAATCAGGGACTACAAGGTGCCAGGCGCAGCAAAGCCAACCACAAACCATGATGTTTCATCTCCCATGCTTCACAGCTTTTATTCATTCCCTGAAAAGCTGTTTCTGGTCAAATCAGTGTGATTACCTGCTCATCCCAACAACATGTTGGTCTTCTTTGAGATTTCTTTTCACTTCTGGCTTGGCTGACCCTTCCTAGTTCTGGTTCTGTTGAAGGTCTTCCTTCCTGTTAAATGAGAGATTTTTCTCTCCACAATTGTCTCAATCAAATAGAAGATTCAGTGCAATCTCTTCCCTTTCTAAAGCAATTGTTGTTTATGACCTGGCTTATAAAATCAGTTATATATTGGACTAATATGGATCATACTATGGGTTTGTTTTAATTAGATTACAACTGAACTACAATAAATTGTACTCAGCCCATAACTCTTCATAAAAAAAGGTAATTTGGCCACAAATATCTGAATCAAGAAACTGAAGTTATACAAGGTCAAATGAATGTTTTAGTTGCTTAGAGCAGTATTCGAATATAATGATATTAGAGGGCAGGGCTGCTTTTAAAACCAAAGACTTGGCCGAGAGCTTGCAGTTTCAAGTCAAATTTGCAAAACAGCTGTCAAAAAAAAAAGATCTCTGCAGACCCACATTCTTTATAATTTTTGAATGTGACACTGGTATCTTTAAACAGTGTAATCCTACTCTGCTGTAGTATAAACAGAATTTGATTTTGTGCTGTTACAGCCATAACAGAACATGTCAGGCCTGCCATTTTCACCAGGGGCAGATTTAGTCATTTTATGGGTGTGATGTAAAACAGTCATGGGACCCTTCACTTCCCTTTGTCAACACTTATCTATCTAATACCTGTTTAGAGGTGCTAGACCAGGGCTACTCAATTCGGTCCTACGAGGGCCACAATCCAGCAGGTTTTCTATGTATCCCTGCACCAACACACCTGAGTCAAATTAATGAGTCATTGTGTAGAACCTGATTGGCTGTTAAAGCCACCTAATTTGATTCAGGTGTGTTGGTGCAGGGATACATGGAAAACCTGCTGGATTGCGGCCCTCGTAGGACCGAATTGAGTAGCCCTGTGCTAGACTAACCTGCCTGCAGTCCTGAACTTTTAACAACTGAAAGCATTTGATGCGTCATTAAACAAAATATGACAAGAAGAACCCAGGACTGTTGAGAAGCTAGAATCCTGTATTAGAGCACATTAACATTGGCACTGTTTGGTCCACTTTAAACTAACGCTGGTCTGCTTCCAGAGATAGTCCAGTCCGTTTGGAGCAGTGTGAATGCACATTTGAACTCTGGACCACTTGAAAACCAGTGCAAACGGGCCATCCTGCAGACCAAAGAGAGGAGGTAACACAGGACGCATTGTAGACTCAGGAATGAGGCCACCATCAGTCACCTCCTTGGAGGGGGACTTTAAAATAAGGAAACCAGCCTGTTTGTATCTTCATGGTTCTTTTAAGATAAAATAATACAACCTTGCCTGAGGTTTCTGTTTGCTAATCTAATCCAAACTAATCTATGTTATTTTAGCTTATTCTTTCTGTTTTATTTATTTTATTTCTTTTAATATTTTGTTTTTCTATGTACTTTATATTGCTCCCTGCTGTAATGCTTTTAATGTTTTATAACCCTGATTCGATAAAGTTTGCAACCAACTGTTAAAATGCACTACAAGGTCTAGATAGATTTTAACTAATATTGTCTTACAAGACTGCTAAAACAAATGCAGCTGTATAGTGGATATTCAGTCATGCTGTTCTAATTTATTTTTGACAGCTTTACAAAGTTATTTAAAAAAAAGGAACAACTCAAATATAAACTCTCAGGGAACACATTCAGATAAGGATGCTTCTGCAAATGATGAACAGACCACTAAAAACCTACTAAAACCTAATCTGATTAGTAACTATCACACATTTCAGTAAAGCTTATTTGTTGTTTTAATGTACAACATGTAAGGCATGTTTAATTTCCACACACACTCTGTAGAAGTGCTGCTTAATCTTGTATCAGTTTAACCAGTCACAAAGTACTGCTTGATTTTAGCTGCAGTTAATTTAAACTGCACATGTTCTGCAGAAATTGTTTTCCAGTTTGACAAACAAAACTATTTTGTTACACACAGATGTTGCTAATTTTGGGCTCAATTTTGAGAGAGCAAATTACAACAGCATTATACAAAACATAAGCGTGGTTATCTCAACTTGTCTTTCAGCTGAGGTTTCACAAAACAGAAGTCAGCATGTTATTTTCTAGCGATATTGCTACACCTGCCTGCTTTCAACATAGCATCTGGAGGCCAGAGACACCTGTCAGTGATGACCCCTAACCCCCAGCTGCAGCTCTGCCCTAGAGACACATGAGAAACCCTCTTGCAGATGCACACACAAAAAGCCACATATACAGTACATGTACAGACACACATCTAATTGCATTACCTGTAATAATACACTAACAAACAGGTGCTTTCTGTCTGCACACACTGCCTATGTGCATGTGAGTGGTTGGTCTAGAGTCCTCTTTGTTTCTCCTTTATACAGCATTACAGACATTTCAATTGGTTTTAGACCCCTGTTTAGGGTTGACTTTAGTGTCTGCGTGTGAGCCATTCATTCACGTATTTGTGTGCAAATACACTCCCTTTGAAAAACAGAAGGCTTGAGGTTGTTATCTGCTCATGTGAATGTTTGCTGTTGCAACACTGGTTTGGCTTCTGTGCAACTACTGAAGGAAATTTTGTGTGACATTAAGATAACACCATCTCTTCCCTTCTCTCTCTGTCTCTCATACAGGCAGACAAACATACACATAAACAAGCTAAAGCCAAGAGAGCAGACAGATGTGATGCAGACACAGTCACTGGAGAGCACTCATGGGAATATTGGGAACAGGATTAGAGACAAGGGATGCGAGTCATGAGAGCATTAGGACAAAGAAAACAGGGTGAGGTTGATCAAAGATGATGAAAGCTAAAATAATTTGAGCAGGATTGATCTTTTGACTTCACCACAGTGTTGTCAAGTCTTATGCAGCCCAATCTTATGTAGGTGGATTGCACCCTGCAACACTTGTATGTGTAAAGCATGACAGATGTTGTCTGCTCACTAAGTCCTCCCACCATGCAGAAAATCAACCGTTTAATCTGCCATAAAATGCAAATATGAGCCATTCTTTATACTCTTGGTAAGGGTTTTTTTTTTTTTTTTTTTTTTTGGACTGATTTTGAGGAAATCGTGTCTTCAAGTGGGCGTGACCTGAACCCACAAATTGAACAAGAGATAATCTTATCCCGGCATCCATTCTCACTGTATGTCAGATTGCAATCGGATGTGGATGTAACATCGCTATCAACACCTCCGACTTGTATATCTGTGTTTACGTGTGTGCACACATGTGTGACTGAGATGACTGTTTGCAGAGGCTTTATCAGTCAGCAAACACAATGAGCCATTCAGTGCCCAGAGAGACGCAACAAAGGGACAGTTTACTGCAACAAAGACACCTCCGTCCTGGAGGCCATGCTGGCTGCAAATTAGAACAAAAACCCTCCCATGAGCCTGTTTTTGAAATGGCAAAGATAGAACAAAACTTAGTGGCCGTGATAAAAGGTTAAAGGGCCAAGCAGATTGTACACTTTAAAAATGATCTTTTTCCACAATCCAAAATGTCTCATAGCTCCACCAAACATGCAAGCACTGGTAAAGGAGGTTAGCAAGTCATGCTTTATGACTATTTTGCAAACAAGGTGAGTGGCACCCCCCCTCCCCCACAAATCCACAACTGAAGATATCCATTACCTCTAAACGCACCTCAAACAACCCCTTATCATTAACAATATGAATGGGCAGTGCCAATAACAGATGCTACTTCTTCTTTTTCTGTATCTTCCCTTCTGTTCCCAACTGTTAGATTGTTAGAATTAACAAATCTCAGTAAAAATGTACTCTACTTACAAAAAAGTTAGGGATGTTCAGCTTTTTGTTTTCACAATGTAGCTAAAATCTACGACAACCTTTGCAGGCAAACTTAATTTAACCTTGTCTAAGCTTTTGAATGATTTAAGTGCCATTAAAATGTTAAATGGCAGGTAGTTTATTAAATTTTTCATTTAAGGTTTGACTTGATTGCTATCATGAACTGCTAGGACTATTGCCCATTGTTTATTTGGCTTATTGGTGTTATGCATCTGTTTTTCTGAGCGTATGGTATCTTTCCTGCTTATTATACATATATTATCATTGAGCCTATAGGTTTTAGTAGTCTGTGTGACCATGTCTGTGTTGTTGTTTTGTAATCCTGGCTGCAAACTAATTTCCCTATGTGGGACAATACAGTTATTTAGAACTTTGCTTCAGTGACAACTTGTATATTAACACTCTTTGTCATACTGTTCACATTTTGACATCATGAGACCAAGACGACACATGACACCTGACAAGTTAAAGAGACATTGACATTTTATGTTGTGGTATATCCGCAGCTGTTGTTAGCGTTTGTTGCAATAAACTATTATGAAAGAATTACCATTACGAGTCACGAAAGATAGCTGCCATTAAGCCACTCCTAAAGAAAAGGACTCTAGACGCCTCTATAATGAACAACTACAGATCCGTCTCTAACCTCTTTTATATCCAAGATTAATGAGAAAGTTGTAATTTACCAACTTAACGACTTTTTAAATTAAAGTGGAAATCTTGATAAATTTCAGTCCGGCTTCCGACCTCATCACAGCCCTGAAACAGCTCTGGTCAAAGTGTGCCCCCATGTAGAGGTGTGTATGCATGTGTAAGTTATTTAACATACACATACATACTATTTACACATACAAATTATTTAACTACTAACATCAGGTCTTAGCTTCTAGACAGGACATGTTCATATCTGCCACTACAGCATAGTGTACCCATAACAAGGACTCAAGGAAGAGCTGGAGAAAGCCTGGAAGGTGAAGGCAACAGTAGTACCAGTGGTCATCGGAGCACTGGGGGCCATGTCCCTCACACTGGAGAAGTGTGGGGGACATGGCCAACAGATACCTGGAGAAACATCGAACATCTCCATCCAGGAGAGTGAGCGATCAACGTTTGCAACTTTGCCGTCTCCTCCTCCTTATCTCCCAGATTTATCTAAAATAATGCTACATTCACGACACCTCAGAAGTGTGTAGATAAGACTTTTGCTTTTCTATTAAACAACGTTTCATCAGTAGTTTTATAATTCAGTTCACTTAAAGGGGCAAAAAGCGAATCTTTTCACCGCAGGGTTTGTTGTTGTGCACTGCCTGTAGACCAAAACAAAGTGTGTCATGAGCTACACCTCCATTTTAATGTTAATGTCTCTTTCTTTATCCAACACTTCTAGTAGTACACTTCTAGTTCTTCACATTTTCGTAATTCCTTCAATCTATAAATGATGAATTTTTGCTTATTGCTGCTTTAAGAAATTTATGAGCTAATTGTGTTCTATTAAAAGTTTGTTTCATGTTTTATAAAACCAGCTAAGAAATCTGATTTCTTTTTTGCCTTCTTTCATTTTTTAATTAAAGATTCATTTGATTTCACTTGATAGTGGAACTTTTTCTGAGTAGTGTATGTTTATAGTTGGACAAATGATGTCAAAACCATTGAAAAAGGTAGATAAATTGTGAACCAAGTCTCTAACCCTTTAAGCTCAACCCAACTAAAAATGGGAAGAAAAGTCTCTTTTTTAGCTGAAGTGTTTATTACATTAAACAAAAGGTAAAAATAATAAAAAATAAAATACCAAACATATTTTTTCATACTTACAGTTTATTACCGTTTGATATGTCAAAACATATCGGTGCATTAACATATTATTAATGTATCCACCTGGGGCAGAAGACAAGTATCAGATCACGTACAGAGTTTTGAGCAAAGTCTTTCACATCAAGTGATGCAAAAGGTCTCAGAAACTGTATGTTTCAGATATGGTACATGGAGCATT
Organism: Melanotaenia boesemani; assembly: GCF_017639745.1. Classification (NCBI taxonomy): domain Eukaryota; kingdom Metazoa; phylum Chordata; class Actinopteri; order Atheriniformes; family Melanotaeniidae; genus Melanotaenia; species Melanotaenia boesemani. The sequence continues at coordinate 27,932,673 of NC_055695.1, read as the reverse complement.
AAAGGATTATTTATAACATGTAATGATTTTAAGGAACTGATTTCATCACTCTTTAAATGTTTTGGGGTCCCCTTTGAGAAAGTAGGTCAATAGCACCTCATTCCTCTGACATCTCTGCAACCTGAGCAGCATGCAGGGTGGGTGCACCTCCCGCTCGCTGAAATTGGATTATAAGAGATGGAACACACCCTGTCAATCCCAGAACAGAGTCATCACCGCTGATGGATAGGTCTGTCAAACAACTGATCAATGCCATCAGCCCAACCCTTCAGGACATACAGAGCGAGAGTCCTGAGTCAAACAGACTAATCAAGCAAACAAAAGAAAAATGCAGATTACCTGTTGCTATGACGACTCTAGCTTGTAGTGTGGCAGCCATGCACTCTGACAGAGACATAAATAGATCTGGCTTTACCAACATGGTGAAATTTGATATTCCTTGAAAGGCCAGGTGTTTCCTGATAACTAAGAAGAGCAGCATAACCTGATTAAAACGAATGGGGCTGCTTTATTTCAGTCAGTCAGTGCGATGCAGCTCCTTGCACGGTTAGAAACAGCAAGCATGCACTTGTGATATATTTGCTGTCATGTTCATTTGCTTCTAACTGAAACCCGGGTGTTTACATAAAGATGGTAACGGACGTGAAGGCAAATATTCAGGACTCTTGGATTTATGTGCCAAATTCTGCAGGGCAGCTGGAATCAAAGTATGAGCCCCACCCCCCTTTTCCTTCACTTAACGCCACCCAAGCGGACCACCACCCCTCACCCCATCCTTAGCTCATCATCATCAGACACCAGCAGCTGGTAGCCTGCCCCCATTGAACTCCCTGCAGCACTTACTGGGGCCTGGCTAATCACTGGTGCTCGCCACCAACCACAGCCACTACACCTGCCCCCCTCCTCCTCCTTTCTAACTGGTAGAACTGTCCCATCTGGGTCCTTGCAATGGGGGTGTTTTCTTACTGCTCAAAACAGCTCAAGATGGAGTAAGAAAGGAGGAGGAAGAAAAATAGGACATCAGTGACTGGAGTCCAATGCTATCATCTGAGAGTTAAATGTTTTCATCCTGTGGGAATGTAATCACCAAAACTCATACGCGACACCCATGAATAACAATACTGAGATGGTAACGGTAATGAAAGTGATTCAGGACCTTCCTGTGTACACCCTTGGCAGACTCTTAGCAGTCATAACAATCGGCTTTGTGGAATTTGTTTTCTAAAAATATTTCCTGAGTTTATGTGAGCTTATGATTATAAAAGCTGGTGTTTTTGTGATCAAGTAATTTTTATTTTTAAAAAAAGGTATTGTATAGATGACAATGCAGGGCTGTATGTTGATAGGAGTTAGTGGTTATAAGTCATCATCATTAGCAGGGACCAGATGGCAGATTGATTACGGACATTGCTTTGCTGGTCTGATTTCTTTCCTTCTCACTCTAACAGACAGATACATCAGTGATTTAGCTTCAGTCATACAAAGAGAAAAAACCCTTGTCTGTTGTTACTTTACATAAGGAACACAAAACAGGCACCAAATAAGCACCATAAAAGTATGCCTTTAAAAAAGTCCAAACTGAACACAAAATTAGTTTTTATTCTAAAATTTATGAGGCATCCACAATTCATTTACTCTGAGGAGAGTCAGCCTAAAACCCGCTATAGCTGTCTTCTTTAATCCTCTCAGTCAGATAATATAGAACATAAAACAATCTCAATCTTCCATCTACACAAAAATAGAAATTGCTTGTAGTCATATAGTGCTCCTGCTGCTGCTCTGGTGGCCATTTAAGAGGTAGATCATATGGTAGGGGTGCCTGTCAGCTTTGAGTACAGAACAGGCGATGGAAATTCATCTCCCCTGACACGTCGCTGACATAGAAAACTATATTTAGCTGTTGGCGTCCGTGCGTAAAGTGACGCCGGACGCAGACGCACGCACAATGGTTGTGGAGTGAATACTGATACGCAAAAACTGAAAAACTGGACTGAATGTAGTCTGCTGATGTTGAAACTTATGGTGATAAGCAAAGAGGAGACGTGTCACAATTATTCTCTTGTGACAAGGAAAGTTGGGAGTTTCATTCATGTGGCTGGCGATGCAGATAGTTGATTATTCTTTGGTAAATTAAAAAAAAAAAGTCTCCGGAAGAATAAGGGTTAAAGACATTCATGTACTGGTAATAAATAATAATAATAATAATAATAATAATAATAATAATAATAATAAAGCAGACTCATTCTACAGAACAGCCTAGTTAGCTACGTTTTATGCTAATAGAACAATATTAATAAAGTCTTATCGCTGTAAAATGCCTACTCTCTACCATGGGTTACTTTCCTGGGTGTAGTAAGGGTGTAGGCCTGCTGCACTTTATGAATAATGAAAAAGTGACGTAAACAATGCGGTCCTCTTTGCGGCTCAGGCTCGAGGCTAGAGGCGGGCGCACAGAGGCGTGATGCGGCCGTGACGTAGTTTTGGTCGAGGATCTTTAATCCTCTGCCGCAGCAGCACAGCCGGTTACCAGAGGAGGGGGTATCACGGTCGGAAGGGAATGGACCGCACAGGCTAGGCTAATGTTCAAGGCCGAAATATCTCGGTTTTTAGATAAATGATAATATCACCGAGAAAAACAAAGCTTACGACACGAACGAGGCGAGTATTTTTATTAGGCCAGACCCCCTCCTCGCTATGCTTTAGCCTTCAGCCTATTCACAGACATTTTCTTTCTGGAAAGACCACATAAAAACTGGGGTAAATAAAATTTTCATACGCATATTTTATTCATTTAAAGGCGAATTTTCGTGTTTTTAATCGGCGTACGGATACTACGCCTCTTCCTGCCGGTTTTCCAGCGAGCAGTTTATTCCCCGGTTCGCCCTTCAGAAGCGTCGCCTCGTCCCCGCTTTCCCCGTCAGCTGCTGCGCATCAGCACAACATGCAGGATGAGCCTGTGGGGGTGACAACCACGCAGTTACCCCAGTCGACCGAGGAAGAGGACCGCAGCTGCACGGGCAGCAAATCTGCAACGCAACCGAACCAAACTGACAACCTGCTGAGCTCGTTCACGTCGGATTACAGCCATCTAAACCAGAAGACAGCTTTCCCTGATTTCGATCGAGAACATTTTTGCCCGACGCAGTCCATCTGTGACCTTCAGCACAGCCGAAAAAGACATCAGCAGTTAAGTCAGCACACTGAGTTTATCCCAGAAGAGTCGCCCCCACCCCAGGGACATTTCAGTCACCTGCCGCAGAGGCAGCCCTTCTCCATACCCGACACTAGCACCGCTGTCCCCCGCGGCTCTCCTGTGGAAGAGGCTGAAGCCGATGCCGCGTCGCCATCGCCCTCTTCCGTAAATCTAAACAAGATCCAAATGGACTCTCCCATCGCTCACCATTTAAATAACGGCAATGGCAGCAGCAGCACCGGCAGCATGTTGTCCGGAGGTCTCGGCGCCGCTTTCCCGAACCTCCCCACCCAGGAGATACAGAACGCCAGCGGGGGGTCGTCTTCGCCTTCTATCCCCGGGTTCGGCACCCCCTGGTCAGTCCAGACCAGCTCCTCGCCCCCACCCGCACCCAACTCCATCAATCCCATCCACGCGAACGCCATTAACCAGATGCCCAACACGGATTCTGAGAACAGCTTCTACCCAGGTATTCCTTCCTCCATCAACCCGGCCTTCTTCCAGAGTTTTTCGCCAGTGTCAACTAATCCTTGCGCCGGGATTAACGTGCAGGGCTTCAGCGGTCCCTTCTCGCCTCAGATAAACGTCCCTCAGCAGCCGCAGAGTCGCAGGTCTCCGGTCAGTCCCCAGATGCATCCCCAGCAGGGCGCCTTCCTGCAGCAGAGGAACAATTACAACCAACACCAGGTGAGCTGCTAGAGTACACATCAATATGAAGGTGACACATTGTGAGGACAAATCCCCCACCAAGTGAATCTCCATGTTAAACATTCACTGACCAAAAGTAGATACCAAAACCCTCCACAAATCAGTTATTTCCTTCTTATTTGAATCAAAATGAAACCCCTATACATTTTAACTGAAGAGAAAACACTTGCATATCTTTAAATTGTAGAGCCCCTTGTGGCACAGCAAAGTTAAAGCCTAAAAACGCGTGTTTATGTGTGTGTGTGTGATTGGGTGCAAACATGTACAATTTAAATCCACAGTCTTTGAAGGATAAACAGTTCTTTTCATAATGCATCATGAAAAAAAAAAAACGCATAATGCATTATGCAAGGGCTCAATTCACTACTCCGAGGCAAAGGGAGGGAGGGCTGCACACAGATAACAAGGGAGCATCACTGAATCTAACTGTTGTTCTCTCCTGGAAGCTGGCAGTGGGATGGAGTCACATGGCACCAGACCATCCCTGTCTTGTGGTTCACTCAGTGGGAATACAAAGGCTTGCAGGGTTCTGTGTCCTAAATGGGGTGCTTATTTGGGTGAAATGAAAGCATCCAGTATGTTGGCGGCGTTATGGCAGACAGTTTCGGGGAATCCTGAGGAACAGCAGAAGCTTACATGAATGTTCTGGTTATGCAGGAGCTTATGAGCTGGTAGCCACGTAGCTTCAGGTTTCTCATGTGATTTGCACACTGTGTTTGTGTGTGTGTGGGTGGGGGGGTGGTGCCATGCATGTGTCTGGGTGTGCCTGGAGTGCATCTGCAGTGCTGTTTCACCAACCTTTAACCCCTTCCTTTGACTCCAATGTAAATATGTTGGCATTCAGCCACCACAAACAACACAGTCACGCGATTGTCTCCACAATCATGTGGTCAAAATTAAATCAAATGGGAAAAAAATGTGTACAAAATATTATTTTCTTTCTATTTTTAGTGTTCAGTGGATTTTCTGCATCTGGTCTTTTGTGCATGAGTGAAACAGCTGCTTTTAAAAGTATTAAATATTATGAGTTGAGCATACAAGAGGCAGACAGTCGATGATTTCCACATGAGATTAAGCTTGACGAGATTCAATGTATGATGCTTAAGAAGAGGACACAAAGTCCAGGTGGAGGGAGAGTGTGTAAGTTACAGTGGTAGTGTCGCAGGGCACGGGATACTTAGTATTAGTCTTAAAGCCTTAAATCTTCTTATCTACCCACCCGTTACAGGAGCAGATCAAGTTAGGCAGTGGCTGATGGATGTAGGAGAGAGGCGGGGGTAGAATTACAGGATAGGATTAAATGGAAGTAATATACATTTACATATATGTGTGAGTGGAAAAAATGGTACATTTGCCCTTCTAACCTCACCTGTCCCTCTCTCATGTAGCCCATGGTGAAGCCATCTCCATGGGGCAGTCACCAGGGGAACGGCTGGGGCTCCGGTGGGATGTTTTGGGGCCGAGACCACCGCAGAGGGAACGGCATGGGTGTACCTGGTTCTGTCAGCCACATCTCGCCACTAAAGAAACCATTCTCGAGCAATGTCATCGCTCCACCCAAGTTCCCACGCGCTGGAGGATCGCTGGGGCCTAAGTCCTGGATAGAAGAGAACATGTTCCGCACAGACAGCAACAGCAACACCTTGCTGCCTCTCCAGGTTTGTGGAGTTTTCGTTTAAGCTTCAGGAAACTAACATCTTGTTGGTGAATGCTACTAAAGATCAAATTATTGTATTGCTTGTCATACATATCACGTATGTATCAACAAAACATAGAGCCTTCTAGTGGCTATTTCATGCAAACAGAATGCAAGAATTTCATCATTAGAAATTCCATGTATGTAATTAACTTCCTAACTTATAGAAGCAAACAAATAACAGTATTTTGTTTGTTTTATATGATGCATCTGGATTCTTGTCTTAGATTCATGAGCCTACGCTGCATGTAAGCTGTTTTCACACATGCACTGCACTGCTGATCTTTATTAGACGTTTTCAAGAGGAACATCATGTGAAAATGCAAATGCTTGAATCAGTCTGACTGGAAATAAAATTAACTAAATCCTGCCAGTTTCTTAACACAAAATCTGTATAATGTTTTCCCAATTTCCCAAATGACTAGCCCAGACACCTGAGTATCATCGGTCTTGTCTCTTTCACCCTCTTCTCCACCACCAAGCTTTGCTTTGACCGGGAATTATTTCCAGTACCAGTAAAACACCCGACACAGGCTCTCTCCTTTGCTGTGAGAGAGGGGAACTCTGGAAAATGTCTGGACATGTTTTTCATGTTATTGTCTGGGGTTATGGCTGTAGCGTCACTTCTTGAAAAGTTTCTCATCTGTGTTACAGCTTTAAGCTTCAGGAAGCTCCATCTCCTCTGAAAACATTCAGCTCCAGGCTTTAAGAAGCTACAACTGCTTTTAAGTGTATTATTCACTGATTGTTTATTTAAGTGCTAAATAATACAAACCTTGATGTTAGGGCGTAATTCCACTGTATATAATTTACCAGTTTTTTTAAATCATCATTAATTCTGTGTAAAAACCAATTTAACTTCAAACTCAGTCTGTTGTGGTTTCCCATAAATCCAGAATAACAACACCCTGTCCATGACTCATTGAAATTTTACTCACAATATCGCTTAAATAATTGTACCAAATTGTATGAATGTTGCTGTGAGCTCAAATTATTGGTGGTATTAGTGCCAAGAAGCACAACGCTTCCTATTCCAGGAAACAGGCCTGACTCCGTGGATTGTTAATTTCCATAAACAGTGTCGGAGCAAGAATTTTTCAGATTCCAAGTCTTTTCCTTCCTTCCTTTCTGTTTAATGTTTGGCAGCCAGTGACAGACTGTATCTCTGCTGTGTCACGTTTTTGACACAACACAGGGGTGAGCTGCAGACAACAGGAGGGAGTGACTAAAGCACTCAGGGAGCATGTTACGCCTTAATATTTCTGAACAATGGTCAACAAAGCCATCATCCTGAAAGAGATTTTAAAAGTAAAAAAGGGTATCTACCGGATAGTTCCCATTTATAATTTAATTACCAGGTAAGAGCTTCTGAATACAAATCATTTGTGAGACTTCAAGCTGTCATGAAAGCTACTCAGGATTATCTTAACTCTATTGTTTAAAACAATCAGTTTGGTCACTTTACCGGAAAGTAAATCAGATTGAGACAAATGCCGGTTTTGTGCTACATCCTGTGTGAACGCATCACAGTGTGGACTGTCTCTGCTGATAATGCTGATGATGTGTTTACCTGGAGTGAAAGGCACAGACGTCTGTGCGGATGACTAAATAGTTAAGAGATATTTAACTAATCTTCACTTGTTTATTTTTATATTTCTACATTTATGACAGTGTAGGTTCTGCATTTATGTTTTAACCAGTCTTAGGTCCAGTCCCACATTTCTCTCCTTGACCCCATCCCTCTGGTTTGTAGAGGCAGATGTAAGGCGCCCAGCGTTGACAGTATATGATCAAAAATATATAAAATTAATAACAATAACAAAAATAAATAGAGAATATAACAGACTGAATAAATAACCTAAAACAAAAAAAAACTTCTAAAATCCTGTGTAGATTGATTGAATGAAGTGTTTTATTTTGGACACTTCGACAAAACACAAAATAAGACACAAAAATAAATGAACACAAAAAGTCAAGCCCTCAAGGTGTTTCATCAGCCCGCTGTGCTTCAATTTCTAGAAGGAGTAGATAGAAGTATACACTCACGAAATCCCACCACCTCTCCATTTTAATGATGGGTCAGTCAGTTTCTCTTGACATCTCTTCTATGATCAAAATACCAAACAAAATAACAGTAATGTTAAGAAAACTGATTAATTTGCATTATTAAGTAAAAATAAAGTAAAAAACATAATATTGTAACAAAAGAAATAATAATAATTGTAAATCCTGTATATCCTGGATAATAGTCAAGTCCTGTCCTCACATCTTTATTGATCAAATAGCAGTTTTTTATACTTTAATTCCAACAGTTTTTTTTTATTTCTCCATTGCTTCAGTTTGTCATTTAAAGTATTTCATAGCCAAACACCACATATTGACTCACAAAAAGTTCTCTTTGTTTTACGTGCAATCATTGTTTTTAAGTTTAGATTGCCCCTTAAATGATAACCCACCTCTCTATCTTTAAACATTTTCAGAATATTGTCTTCTAACTTGTTATTTCTTGCCCCAAACATTATTTGCACTGTGTGAAATTTAACCAAGGCTGTGAGTTGAAGTCATCTTGACTGTAGGAAAAGTGAGTTGGTGCGTTGCTCAATCTTACGTATAATGCACATTGATCTCGTTTGTTGCATGATTAATGGATGCAGGGATGTTATGTATGTGTTGCCTCTAACCTCTGAACAGTAACTTAAATATGGTAAAAATGAATGTGCATTAATGTGGAGGGATTTATGATCCAGAACATGATTGCTTTATTGAGGATTTAAATGCTTCTTGAAAGTTTTTATTTCAAATGTTGGATGTGTGGTTTTCATTCACCTCGAGAAATTTAATTTCCTTAACTTTTTCAGTTGGCAAACCATCAATTTGAATCTTTACATCAATGTTTCTATTATAATTCCCAAATATCATGAATTTAGTTCTGCTCAAGTTTAAGGATAGTTTATTTATGTCAAACCAAACTTTTATTTTTTTAAACTCAGATGTGACATCATCCAAAAATTTGACCCCAGTGCAAAACATGTTTGTATCATCAGCAAAAAGAATAATTTTTTATATACCTGACACTTTACAGGTATTGTTTATGTACAAAATAAATAATTTGGGTCCTAACACTGACCCCTGTGGGACACCACAGGTTATGTCCAAACACAGGACTTATGTCCAACACGACCCCTCTAACATCATAACGTTCCAGTTTTTCTAGTAATTTATTGTGATCAATTGTGTCAAATGCTTTTTTCAAGTCTATAAATACCTTATGCAATGAATTTTTTCTGATTTGATCATATGATGGCTATTCACTATTCCTTGATCTATTAAAGAAAAGGGACACCTTATCTCTGCTTAATAGAAGAGCAGGCGCGGCCAAAGTCACTGATACTTCCTTTAGCCTAGAGAGTGTCGTCTTTAAGGAAGGAGCTTAAAAAATGTCCAAATTGTGTGGACACAAAAATCCAGAGTACTTTCCCTGAAGCAGTCATAAGGAATATTTGAAAGCTTAATTCTGAAGCTGGTGGGAATATTATAGACATCCCAGACAGCAGACATGTTTGGGCTGAATTCAGACTACTTTTGGCACATACGACTCAGTTATGGCACTGCCAGGTGTTGTGTGGGCCAGAAGTGGACCACATGTCAGTTGCCAGCCTGGCTTGGATTATGGCAAGTCTCCTGTGGGCCACATGTGGTCCAGATGTTAGTGGTTGGCCTGGACACAGATTACGGCAAATATTTTTTGGGCCAGAAGTGGTCTGAATACAGGAAGCCTTCCTGGACATAGATTACGACAATTTCAGCCACATTTGCTGTAAATCAGCATATTATTCACACGAATCTTACATCTTACACTAGCCTGCTGGTGTATTCATGAAATTATAACCTGCATCCCAGTAATGTCGGTACTGGTTTCCTTACTTTTTGTCTGCCTCTGGGAGCCTGTTCAACTATCACGGGGAATCCATTGCATGGGCCCCTTGTCAGCTTACCTTTAAACTTCTAAACCGGGTAAATATGGAAAGAATGTTAATCTGAATGTGAGTTACTTGCACATTTAAATCACTTTCATGTTAGGACAAATAGCTTTGCCCCAGAGGCTTTATTCATCATGAGCAAAATTGCAAAAGTGTGCAAGAAGTGTGCAGATTTAATCATGCATTACGGCATCACGATGCACATTGGTTAAGTCAGGCTCTTGATATAAAACCTCACACGTGTTTTTCAGGAACGCTCCAGAATGTACGACAGTCTGAACATGCACTCCCTGGAGAGCTCTCTGATTGACATCATGCGAGCTGAGCAGGATCCTATGAAAGGTAAGATGGCCTTTCCCTTTCAGTATACGAGGTCAGAGGGAGGCGATCGTGTTCGGGGAGGCAGTACCAACACTGTGCAGAGTGATTCATTTGCAGGGAAGTGACAAGCCCATTGCTCCCAGAGCCGTGTTGTTTTTCTGCACACAAGCTTATTTTCTCCCTGCTGAGAGCTTAATACTTGTGCCACCAGCTGCACATTTACATGACCTTAAAGCTCTGATCCTGTTGCTGCTTAACCTGGGCAGCACACAGAGCTGGCTAAGAAATGGAGAGCAGGCACGAGAGGAAGTATTGTGTTTTTCTTTGAGTGTCTAATTACTCTTAGCTTTTAGATAATCCACATCACATGTCACATCAGATTTTTGGAATTTAATAAAGATATCGTAATATCCTGATTATCCTTTGAATTATTCCAGACAGTTTGGCAGTGGGAAGCAGCGAGTGTGCTGCAGAGTGACACTGTCCTGGCCTCCTGTGCTCAGCTGCTGAACATCAGAGACACAGTGTCAAATGACTGCACCGCTCTTCCTCTCCTCTCCTACTGACGGCCGCTCGTAGCTCATTTACAGCCTCGCGAGCCAGATACACTCTCACTTTACAATATTACAGAGAAAGAACATCACAGGTGAAACCAGACATGCCTCAAGCTATTGCTGGTTTGCATGTGTGTCCAGCAACAAGCACCAACATTCTTGTGCTATTTTCTGATCATTCAACCTCAGCTCTTCTTTGGACGGGTTTCCTGGGGGGGGTGCAGAGCAAAGAGAGGGACAGCTAGACTAATTTTAGATGCAATTACACTTTCACACGCTGTATATGACAGCCAAGAGGGGAGATGAGAGTGAAATGGGGTTTGCAAGGGCCATTTATAGTGTAGCTGACGAATATGAAGCTAAATTTTACAACATAATAGTGCAAGAATGTTTTTTAAATTAGCCACTGAAGCTTAAAAGCCTGCAGCATAAACATTTTTATGTATTTTATTTCTTTTGTCATCGTCTTTGTGACAGCATTTGCTGGATGTCTTTAATCTTTAAAGCCACTAACAAGAATTTGAACATTTTAGACTTCCTGATACTAAATGATGCTGTAAACATTAAAAAAAAGAAAGGTCAGGGCTTCAATCTTTGCATTTTAAACAAAGAAATTGTTTGTTTGTAGTTAACATACAAAATAGACACATTTTATTATTATCCATTTACACATTACGGGCTCATCCATTCTATGAAATGTCAGTAAAATTCCTAAGAGGAAGAACCAGTCAGTTAACTTAATGTTTCAACTGTGACTGAAAGATCAATATGAAATGAAACTGCTGTTGAGGCTGGTATAAGATCTGACATAAATGTATCTGTGGACAGACAGAGTTTTTCTTCCTCCTTGTGCCAGCTGTAAAGATGCTAAGTAACATTTCAAACACAATCTCAGGCTGTTATGTTTTTTTTTCCTGTCCGTTCCCATGTTGACCTCGCCCTGTTCGTCCCATCTGCTCTGTGTCTCATATTTGTGTTTGGATCTCTGTGAATGTCTGTCTATATATATATATATATATGTATATATGTGTGTGTGTGTGTGTGTGTGTGTGTAACATGTGTGTTTCTCATGTCAGGCCGTGTGGGATGCCCTAACCCCGGGGCTGACGGCCTTCTCATGCTCAATGGTAATTATCTCTTAGCACCATGTCCCTCCATGTCTCCAGCTCTCATGATGTGTCCTCTGTGTCTATTTAACCTTAATCAAAACACTCGTGACTTAAAACCACAGGATGTGAAGTGTGTTTTTCTTTGTTCCTTAATTTAAGCACAACTTTTTCCCTTTGTAAATGGCCTCTCATGACACTCTCTCAAGATCGGTGCCATTGTTATGCTTAGTCGTTAGAGCTTTAAATGCACCTGAAGAGGTACTCGGTTATATTCTTCCATTATGTGGATGCATATTAATGTTAAATCTAAAATCTTGTCTCAGCAGGACACAAATTCAGGTCAGACAGCTTTCCCAAATAAAAGTTTTAAAAGAACGACCCTGTCTGGTGTTTGCTGTTTCCTCCAGAGACGCTGCAGTTAGATCATTATTTTTGTCCCCGTTCCGAGGCAGTTTTTAGCTCATGTCTAAGGCCACGCGTGTTGCTCTGTGTGTGATGAGATGGACTGTCCCTGTTAGAGGATGTCCAGGATTATTTTCAGTAATGTAGTTGTTTTTTAAAATGTTTATCTTTCTGGTTGTGAAACAGGTCAGGATGCTTTTACAGAAAAGAAAAGACAGTTAAGGTGTACATATTTCCATTTATAAGTATTTAATTATTTTTATTATAATATGATCATCAACCTTTTTTGTCCTCAACAAAAATAAAAAATACAGGCAAGTTTCATTTACTATCTCTTGCAAATGAACAAACAAAAAAAAAGATTATGAGAAAAAATAACATCTTGTTCTGCGTCTCAGCTTCAGCTTATCAACACAGACTCATTTCTTGAGTGGTGGGTCCAAGAGGTCATGTGGTGAAGGTTTTGCTCTCTTTTTACAAATACCCTTTGATAACTGTTTGCACAGCTGAAATATGCATTCTTGTGCTTTTCTGCATGCAGCCAGGAGCTATGGGAGACGCCGAGGTAAATTCAGCTTTCTCCAGTGTGTTTCCAGGCTTCTTGTGGTTTATTTTTTTGTGGCTGTTTTATTACTTACAGTAAACGAATACCAAACTGAAGCCCTAAGTCTGGAAAGAGACCTCACTGTCTTTCCACTTTCAATTTGTAGAACACAATTAACATTTTTTGGCTTTTGTAATAACATCAAGCTGAAAACCTAATCAATAAATTATGGATGGTCATTTAAAATACAGGAAAAATACCATGTCTTAGTATCTAGACATGCATGATGGCAAGGGTTTCAGATTTGGTCATTTTGCCTCCTGCCTATAAATCCCAAAACATAAACACTTTGTTGTTGATTATTGTAGTCTGTACTAGATGTAATGGAACATTTTTTTCATTCTGAGATTGTTTGATGTGCAGCTTTTGGTTCAGCAGGAAACTTCTTTCTGTAAACCCTGCAAACCCATCACATACTCTCATGTCCATGCACTAGTGTAACCGTTAAGGCATGCTAGCAAGGTTAGCCTTGAAAACTAATGTCAGATAATAACCTCGTTTGCTCACACTATAAACAGTTTAATGAACCAAACACCATAAGATGCTCATTCTGGCTGTGTAGTAAATGCCAAAGCCACGGTTGATGTGTCCAGAGAGAGTTACAGTTCTTTCAAACAAGATCGCTACCCCAGAAGACATGACAGTGTACATCTGTTTTGACTGTGCATGGTTGCTAGCTATGCATGTACTAATAACCTGTCCAGTTGTCTAGTGGAACAGATATAGGCTCCAGCTACCCAGCTAATAAAATGCTAAAGCTAACAGATAGATATGATGCTTTGTTCTCTGTATGGACAGAAAGGGGAGGGAGGTAGCAGTACTTAAAAAGATTTAGCTGAAACTGCACTTTTAACACATTTATTACAGTTATGTTGCACTTTTCTCTTATTGACTTTTTATTTTATTTATTACTTAAATTTCCACTTTCTTGTTTCCACTTTTTTTTCAAATCATGAAGAGAAAAAAAGTAAAATCATTGTGATGAAAAAATCGTGGAATCACCTTGCAATCTGTATTTTTAAAAACAAATATTCGCAAACGTTGTGCCCTCCTCAAATTTAGTACCCTCCGGTGACCTTCGTAGCTAAAAATGTCCACGCAGAAAAACTGATATAATACTACTGTTACTGCTATTCACCACCAAAGACTCATCCCCCTACTATTTATTAAATGGAAAATAATTCTTTTTTTATTAATGGGGGAGTAATTCCAAAATTCGAACAGGTATTTAAAGGGTTAAAATCCTAAAAATGATTGAATGTTTGGTAGTTTTATGCAGGTTGGAAGTTGTTAAAGAGATTTATGAAGAAAGACCAAAGCAGAAAAAATAGTGATGTATAATATTTTGACATTTTTGTATGTGGACATTTTTTGCAACAAAGGTCACCTAAAGATGCAAAATGCATCAACAGAGCATAAAAGATGTGAGAGAAATGGACACTGGATTTAAAAAACAACTTTAGCTGAAAAAGGACAAAATGGAGAGAAAAAGAAGAAACATACAGATTTATCAAAGAAGGCATCAGAGTCATTTGGACAGTTTTTTGGTCCTATTAGGTTTGTTGATGATTTTTTTAGGAGGATGAGGACAATTTGCCACATAGCAAAGAGCATTCAGACTTTTCTCCAGTAAGACAGTCACCTCTGCAAACAGTCTGAAGCTTTATCCACTGTTAAAATGATGATAATTGGTATAAAAAAACAAAAGGTCAATGACATGAATTTGGTCTGTCGAATGCTACACGTGAAAGTTGGTGCCTGATTGATAAAGATAATTGTTTTTTATTAGCCAAGTTCTTGACCCAAAGAATTAAAGCAAAGAACTAAAGCTTTTATCAGAGTCAGAGGAGGTGCAACTTAGTACTAAATATGAATGGGGGTCATGATTACATCTTTCTTTTTCCTCTACATGATCTGACTAAAAGGTAAAGAAATAAAATAAAAAAAAGGAATTTTATTTTCCAAAGCCAGTTTTTGTTTCTTTTATTTATTTATTTTTACTAAATAATAAAGCTGAGTGAATGTTCTTCCTGTGTAGTGTTTCCATTTCCTTTTCCTTGTAGTAGATTGTTTGCTGCATTCTCACCTTAATTTTTTTTTTTTTAAAAACTGTACCAGGTCGCTCGTCTCTCTTCCCTATTGATGACAATCTCCTTGACGATGGCCATGGCAACCAGGGTGTCCCAGGAGTCCTCGGTTCCCCTAACTGTTACCCCCACCAAAACGGGGAGCGCATCGAGCGCTTCTCTCGTAAGGTGTTTGTGGGAGGGTTGCCTCCAGACATAGACGAAGGTGAGAATGATTGAAATTAAGTGTTTCTCAATTGCATTGTTTTGATGCTTCACTTCCATCATCTGCCTTTCTTTTCCTTTCATCATTTTTTAATGTTCCCTTAGATGAAATAACCTCAAGCTTTCGTCGCTTTGGTCATCTTGTGGTGGACTGGCCACACAAAGCAGAGAGCAAATCCTACTTTCCACCAAAAGGTACTGACAGAAGCGTTGAGCTACTAAGCACAGCTGGATGTACATTGAGATTAGATGACTGGGAGCTATATTGCAAATATAAACATGTCATTTGAATTTTTTTAAAGGTAACAAGTTATGATCTGAAGTTTAGTTTTCTGTGTATTGAAGCACATGTTAAAGCCCTGGACGTTTGTTTGTCCTAGGATATGCATTCCTGCTGTTCCAGGAGGAGACCTCAGTGCAGGCTCTGATTGAGGCCTGCATGGAGGAAGACGGGAAGCTCTACCTGTGTGTTTCCAGCCCCACCATCAAAGACAAACCTGTGAGTTCCCCAGCTCACTGTAAAAATAATATCACTAATATTTCTCCTGAATCCCAAAAGAAGTTCTTTAATCTTGAATTTGACTTTCACACCAGGTGCAAATCAGACCTTGGAACTTGAGTGACAGTGATTTTGTGATGGACGGATCTCAGCCCCTTGATCCTCGCAAGACTATCTTTGTGGGAGGTGTCCCTCGTCCCCTGAGAGCAAGTGAGTACACCCACTTTTCTTGTTGGAAATGATGGAAATATATAGCAAACAAATGATTCACAGGTAAAGATCACTCCGCAGCAATGCAGGTTTATGGGTGAAGTTATGGAGACATTTAAAAGTTAGCTGATTGGTTAATCTGGGGGCGTCTCATGTCTCCACCTTGAGTGCAGAGAGTAGACATGAAACCCCCCACCCACCACCACCACCACCACCACCACCACCGTCCTCCTCCTTGGTACCTGAAAACATAGACCATAATATGAAGAGGGACAAGAAAAAAATGAGATGGGGAAAAGGATGATGAAGGGATGGATGAGAGAAAGAGGAAGAATGGAAGGGAGGTGGGGGGGTTGAGGAAGAAGGGAATGATGGATGAGTGGGGGGATCGAGAAGGATGGAAGGATGAGAAGAGGGAGGATAGATGGATCAGGGATGGGAAGGACAGATGGGTGAGGGGGGAGGATGCATGAATGAGGAAGGACGATTGGAAGGATTAATTGGTGAGGATGGATGAAGGAGGGAAAGATGGGATAGTAAAGGGGATGGAAGGATTTAAGGAAAACATTGGATGTGGAAGGAGAGATGAAAGGATGAATGAATGTGGGAGGGTGAGGAAGGATGGATTGGATGAGGGATGGAAGTTTTGATGGATTAGTAAAGGGGATAATAGATGGATGAGGGAGAATGAAAGACAGGGATAGGGAGGGTGGAGTCAAGAGACAAATAGAGCTGAGTGGGTGAAGCATTTATAAGAAGACTCACCAGGTGATCAGAGGTGTGGTGGAGGCGTAACGGGTCAACTTCATTCTAAGACACTGTAGCCACAGTTGGACTGCTTCTTCTCTGCTTCACTTCCTGTTATGTAACATCTTTTCCTTCTTTCAAACCTTTTCTCTTTAACACTCTTTTTTTACTTTCTGATTAGTTGAGCTGGCCATGATTATGGATCGCCTCTATGGTGGAGTGTGCTACGCTGGCATTGATACAGATCCAGAACTCAAGTACCCTAAAGGGGCGGGACGAGTGGCCTTCTCCAATCAGCAGAGTTACATCGCCGCTATCAGCGCGCGATTTGTCCAGCTGCAGCATGGCGACATTGATAAACGGGTATGACATCACCATCTTAAAAATTCCCACAATCCCTTCTCTTTTAACATTTTTATCTGACGCAGCCATCAAGGCTTGAGGGTTGACATCAGTCTATGTATTATTATCTGCAGGTTGAGGTGAAGCCTTACGTCCTGGATGATCAGCTGTGTGACGAGTGCCAGGGTGCACGCTGTGGAGGGAAATTTGCCCCGTTTTTCTGTGCTAACGTCACCTGTCTTCAGTACTACTGCGAGTTCTGTTGGGCCAACATCCACTCCCGTGCAGGACGAGAGTTCCACAAGCCGCTGGTCAAAGAGGGCGCCGACCGCCCACGCCAGATTCACTTCCGCTGGAACTAGAGATGTGACGACACGGTCAGAGGAAAGGGAAACGATACCCTGGCTAACAGGAAAACAGAGCTTTGCCTCTCCTGCTTACCTAAGCTATCAGTATAATCAAGTGCATAACACTATATAGTATATACACAATATATATAGCTATATATATCTTTTGTAGCAGCCAAACACCACAAGCCTCAGTTTTTCACCAAAACCCCCCTCACATCTCAGGCTCTGACAACTCTACAACTCTTTTGTGGTACTTTCATCTTTTCTAAGAGAAGATTTAAACAGAGATTGATTTTTGTAGCTTTTTTTATTATAATTATGATTATTATTATTATTATTTTTGTATGTGAGATTTAAAGTAGATCCAGGAATGTTTTTGCATGGGGGCAGCTTGTCTGTCTGTCTGTTTGTCTGCTGCTAGCAACCACGGTGCGTTCAGTGCACACTTTTCCGGGAAAACCTTGATTCTCTAATGTCAACACCTGCCGCAGGTCATTAACCAAAGGTAGCAAAAATGATAGGAAACGTAAAAATTGACATATTGTCTGCCGCGAAACAAACCTCGTTTTTGTTTTTTTGTTTTTATTGTTGCTATGGGCTCGCTCTTCTTTTTAGAAAGTTTGGTAAAGAAAAAGAAAATCGGGTTATTTTTTTGCGCTCATGCTGACCTGTAGAGTGATACCTCAAAATACAAAAATCTGGTTCCGCAAACTGTATTCAACATTTATACTTAACAAGCTACTTTAGGAGCTTTGCTGCTATATATGAATAGATGTGTAGGTATATTTAATGCCATTTATACACCCAAATCATGTAAAATGAAATGCAGTATGCACTTGACCACTTATGGCCCCCATTGCCATAGAAAGAGTTAGAGTGCATGTTACCACAATAGGCTTAGCTACAACAAAAAGCATGCAGGATAGATGTGGGAAAAACAAACAAAAAAAAAGCAAACCACTGAAATATATTTAGGCAAGCCTAAAATTTTATAGTAAGTAGCATGATCAGAAGCCTAAGAGGGAAAAAAATCTGATGAATCTAAATACTTAAAATGACGTCATATGTAAACTTGCATGCATTGATGTTTCTCCGTTGTTTGATCTGTTTACATATTATCAATACAAAAAAGTGATATTGGTTCAACCGTAGACTTAGTGGATGCCATCATTTGGTGACATGGTGGCTTGTATGGTGAAAAAAAGACAAAAAAAAGCTGTTGAAAAGCAGAGTGGTGTTCAGTGGTTTGTGTTTGTGTCGTCCATGTGCTGTGTGACTGTTGTTAGTGTAGACTTAGGCTCTAGTTTAATTACCAACAGATTACAAAGAGGAGAGTCTAACAACATGCCTTCACCCTGCCTCCCTTGTATCTTTGTATTGTTCCAAAGGTTAATCTGATAACGCAGACTGCTTATTTTATAACGTTATGTGGCTGCAGATCCATTCATCTATGGAAGCCCAGTTACCCAGCGATGAAGCATCTTTGCATCTCCTCACCACACTCTTACAATGAGGAAGATGACGGTTGGCCTCTTGGTGAGCCAAAGACAAAGCTCTCATTGTTTATACTGTTTGTTTGATTCTAGAAAGACTCTTCACAAACTGTTTAGGGACAATCTTTCTGTGAGGACGGCAGCCCGGCCGTCCGTTCGGTACTGTACAAGTTTGTCGCTCTCGTGTTGTTTCTAGTTTTTAGTGTTCCACTCCCCTGTGTGTGCTCCTCAGTATCAGTGTTAAGGCGTCAAAAGTGTGTGCTGTTATAAAACCTTAACGGGATGGAAACTAAAAGCTTATTTTCTTATAGCCGGTTTTTATTTAAAACTGTTTGTGTCGACTACTTACCCATCACTGGCCCTTCCGTATGTTTTTGATGATATATATTATGCACTACTTTTCTAAAACCCTTGCCCCATTTCTTTTCCCTCCGCCTTTCTTCTTCTTCACACCTGGAGTGGTTTTAGTGCAGATGTGTGCGCCACCTATTTATAAATGTATAGATGATTTATTAAATTTTTATTTTTTCAGGATTACGTATTTAAGATGTAGCGTGAATCAGTGGTCTTAAGTTATCTTTGTTTTGTGTGAGTAGAGCAAGAATCTGATATTTTCTAATATATTCTGATGTAATTTGGCTGTTGCAAGGACCGCATCGCAGGCTCTAACTCAGTAAAGCTCCCGCTGCGTTCCTCACCCCCCCTCACCCTTCTTCTCCCCCTTCGTGGCTTTAATTCTCATGGCGTCTGATGATGTTTGAATATCGTCACCTGTAACACTTGACTCGTGCTGTTTTTTGTGAGGTTCTATTTTCTATGTTAAACACTGTTACTTTCTTCTGTATGTGTCCTTGTTTTTGTAAAAATCATATTTATTTCACTATTTTTGTAGACAAAAAAAGACTATTTGATTTTGATTGTATTTTTCTATTTAAATAGGACAAATATTCCGATTTATTTCCCCCTAATTATGTCCAAAAAGTTCTGTTCAGAGACAAAGAATCGTGTCGCAAGTGGCATCATTGAAGTTTTTGATACACAGTTGATTCTTCTTTTGGTACACATGACAAGTTTCATTTGAAGGAAGGAAACATGAAGGTTTTATTTCATTCTGGGAAGACACTTGAGATTCTCCCCCGTCGCATCGAGGCCCCGGCTGCCTTTCCTCGTAGATGCTCTGAAACTTGAATATAACACATTTTGAAAGGCTGACTAACCTCGAATCTGTGTTGTGATGTGCAATACTGTTTCTAATGTTTGTATAAAAAGTAAGAATTACAGTGTAAACCTTTTTAATGCAGATTTATTTTTTTCATTGCATATTTTGCAGATTTCTGATCCACAGTGTCATTTTTTACTGTCAGAAAAAAGAAACCCCGTTTTTTCATTGCAAGTATTTTTAAATCCAGATATCTTTGTACTGATGTAAATGATTGTAGTTATTTTGGATAGTGTTTTTGCTAACTAAAGGAGAGACTTTTTCATGCATATTTCTATTTCCTTTCATCTTGTTTTATCCCACATTTTTATTTCGTTTAATAGCAGCAAAATTCTTGGAATAATTTTTCATATTTAAAAGTCATCTGTATCATTTTGTATTTTTATGTGAAAACACACAATATATAATTTAAAATGCTAATTGCTAAGATATTATTTTGAGTTGGATTATTTCTAAAGCTAAATATTTGTAATTTTATTGTTAAAGTGACTAATTTCTAAATCAGAGTTTGTGTATAGATTCACAAAAGTGGTTTATGAGGTGTTTGGATTGTAATTATTACTGAATGGTTCTTTGATATGCAAAATGAATATCATGTTTATTTTTATTTTTGTTGGTTTTGTATTTAAATGGGGTGTTGATTACGATCTTTTCTTTCTTTCACTTCCTGAATAAAGACCCATTCTGTTTGGACACAATTTGGATGCATTTTTTTTTATTTGTTTTTTCTTGTTCTTCATTCCAGCTTCCATTTGAGTTCTAAACAAAGAATAAAGAAAGAAAAAAAAAGACAGTCACAAACAGATATGGATATTCAGGTTAAGGATGAAATTTACAGAACATGTAGAAAGTTCATGTTACACTGATTTTATATCATGAATGTGGAGTATTTTAGTAGCATCATGTAATGGTGATTCCGTCATCTCAAACTATTTTAAAGAAAGGTAACAGTGGCGGGTATAGCACAACATAAAATATAAATGTCTTAACTTTTCATGTGTTAGATATCATCATCATCTTCTGACGTTGAAATGTGAACAATATGATGAAGAGGACTGTTTAAATTAAAGTTATCATTAAACCAGAACTTTTAGTGGTCGATTTATGGTTCAGACACTTCGTTTTGGGCTGGGTAGCATGTTGTGCATGTGTGTTCACAAGTTTCCAGAAAGTCAAGAGAAGGTACATTTCCTACATCATACAAAAAGATGAATATCCCTACATAATGAGCTTGTATATACATTTATTGTCCTTAAGAACTGCTTTAATTCTTGGTGTCATAGATTCAACAAGGTGTTGGAAACATTCCTCAGAGGTTTTGCTCCATGTTGACATGACAGCATCACACAGTTGCTGCAGGTTTGTTGGCTGCATCCATGATGATAATTTCCTGTTCCACCACATCCCAAAGCTGCTCTACTGGATTGAAGTCTGGTGATAGTGAGTCAGAAATGCCAATGAGTTTCACCCACTGAGTTCATCAAGTCACAATTCAGGTCTGTCATGTATTGACATGTCTTTATTCCAACAGACATGAGTCATTGGCCTCTGCACCGAGGCTCACACTAATCACACCAGTCTCCTTGTATGACATAATGGTGCTGGACTCTGCTTGCATATACTGTGTTATGGCTTGATGGCAGTTTGCCTTGGGGAGTTTATGGTGCATAGAAAGGGAGTGGATGAAGGGAGGGAGGGAGAAGGAGGAGGGAAGGACAGAGAGAGGGAGTCCAGGCTGCTGTTGCACTGTGAGATGGTGTCAACAGCGAAGCAGCTGAGATGTGCAATCAAATGTATAAGACTAACATGTTCACCGTGGACTCACACAGCGAAAAAGACAGAGACACTCATCAGTGGGAGTTTTGATCAGCTCTGCAGATGAACAGCTGCCCAGTGTGGGGTAAGAACATGAAACTTTATGTATGTATGCTGCATGTGCATACAAGCCTTGCACACTGTTGTTTCACACTCCAACTAGTTTATCTTAAATAACCTACAAAAATAAGTTTGATTTGTTAAAATATTGTGATATTAATGGTAAAATGCATCAGGAAGGACTCATAAACTCTCTTATGGCTCAGGGTGGATGCAGACATTTTCTGTAAAGAAGAGACAGGCAGGATTTGCTTTGATCATGGAGAAAATTAAAGTATTAAAATGTTTCTAAGTTCTGAACAGGAAACAAATGTGTTGATATTGCCATTCTTAGAGGAAAAACTGCAGTCAGACTTTAAAACAAACAGGAATTTGTTTAGAACTGTTGCCTGTAATATCACATCTTTGCTTGCACCTGTGTTTTAATGCATCGGCTGTCTTTGCGTGTCTGTTAAATGAGGTCCACTTTTTTAAAAACAGCCATTTTACTAATGTTGACATTGTTTCTGCTGAGCGGAACTGAAAGGCAGGGCTTCTTAGTGATTTATTACCCTCAAAAATCAGAAACAAGCTATGATAACAGCACTGATGGGCTGTTTTGAGCTGCCTGCAGATATGCATGTATAGAATTTGTCTGATGTGCAGGCATGCTGCACTAACAGACAAAGCAAACATGCAATGATAGAGAAAAAACTGTTGTTGTATTTTTTTTTTTTTTTTTTTTTAATGCAAAGACTGAGATGATCTTTCTCTGAAGACCTGACACAAATATTCCATTGAGCTGACCAAAGACCAGCAGCAGTGGCAACACTTGGAGTCTTACACCCACGTTGGCAAACCTGCCAACAATAAGCTTGTTTATTAATTATCTCTGCAAATCTCACCACTAAAACTCCCTGAAGATTTTTCACAGGAGACACATTTTGTCCGTATATGTCCATGTGATTTCATTAGAGTGGAATGTCTGATGTACAACATCTGTCAGGTTCCCATAATGAAGAGAACCACTAAAGTTCCTGCCTGCAGGATCATGATCAGCTCTGTTAGTTTTTACTTTTTGAGAAATGCAGCTGAGTTTGTGTCTTGAGTCTTCTGCTCTGTGTAACATGATCGTAAAACATCTGCTCAGTGCCATTGCTTCATGTTTAGGTCCCCTTGACAGAAACTGTGTCATAACTCAAGAATGTTTTGGCAAAAAGACGACTTGGATCAGAGACAAAGGTTTCATTTAAGGTCCCCCTCATGTAATTCAGTGGTTGGATGAGAGCATGGGATTGTGAGTCAAGTACCAAATGCTCCCAATTATAAAATCACATCTGGCCTAATGCTGCATTTGATAACAAATTAAGATCCATTGACGCCTGGTGTGCCTTTGTTCTGTATCCCATCATGACCTCAACCCTGAAAGCATTTCGTGGGAGTGTGAAAAAGTATGGAAACACAATTTATCTTTGCAAATACAAAATTGAGAAAAGCTGGAAAAAAGTACACAAGAAATTAAATGCTCTGCTAACGTTTACTTTGCCTCCACAGGTTTGAAGATGTGGGTGTTGATGGGAGTAATCTGTCTCTGCCACTGCATCTTTGGACAGTTGTTTGAGACCAAACTCAAAGGAGCACCACGACTGATCTGCAGTGTCCCAGGCCCACCGGGCCTGCCTGGCAAACCGGGTCTCAACGGGCCTCCGGGAGCGGATGGGAATGTGGGTATCCCAGGAAGAGATGGCAGAGATGGCAGGAAGGGGGAAAAGGGAGAAAAGGGAGACACAGGTATAACATAAACATAAATAGATAGTTCATGTGTGCTGATAAAGAATTACTGCCAGTCCTTGCAAGAAGATAAAACCCGACAAAGAATGGCTTTATTATCTGACAGCTGGCATCAGCTGGAGCGGCAAAGACGAAATGAACTCATGTACTTCACAGGAATTTAATTATTAAATGAAATTGTAGTCAAATTACACAAGATTAGTCTAAATCAGCATCTGCTGCTGGCTTAAATGTGAAAGGAAACTATAAGGATTAACAAGCCTCAGGCCTCTGATTCCTCAAAACGAAAATAATTCAAATGGGCAGCTGATAGCAAACATAGGCGCTGTACTTTAACCCAATACCCCCTGAGAATATCAGTATATCTCTATAATAAGAAACAAAAAAGCCTAAAAAGACATTCTTAAGTCCACTTACTAAATTTCACATTACGTGTTAGTGAAACACAAGCTTGTTGTTGCCAGCAGTCAGAGCCTGAATCTGATTAGATCCAGCTAGCAGTGGACAGGAGCCAGGGGCGGGTCTAGAAATTTTTTGATAGGGGGCCAGGTAGGGGCAAAGACAATATACTTAATTGATAATGAAATGAACTTGCTCTGAGCCAAATCCCAAGATTTATCAATGTTTCTTCTGCATTATTGGCCATGTAACTTTACACATTTGACACATCTCGTGGTTTGATGACTTTTACATCCTCTTGATAAAAATCTAAATAATTAGTTAGAGCAGATAAATATTGTAACCCATGCAGGCAGTTGGTGAAATAATGCTGTATAAATTATGATCAATAACATGGTGGTGTTGATGTAGAACATCATATAGAAGTACATTAAGTGCTGCATTCACTTGCACTTGGGCAACCAAGGCTTATCCCAGTAATGGTTGGTTTACTCTAAATATTTGTTTGAATTTAGTTGTCTGTTCATCGGGGGTACCTGGGGTATGGCAGTCAGATTAGGGGTGACCTGTAATATGATTGTTAAAATTTAGCTCAGAGTCTAAAACTCCAAACTTTGGAACAGTCTGCCTTTAAAATCAGATCTGGACAGAGCACTGATAATAATTTTTTTTTTTTTAAAGACCCTTTCTCACTGTCTTTTCCTCCATCTTGAGCATTTTCATTTGGCTTTTTAATTTGTCTATGTTCTTATATGTATTTATTTTGTGTTATATTATATAATGTACTGTATTTTATCTATTTCATTATAGTACTGTTTCACTTTTATTTAGTTTTATTTGATTTATTTATTTATTTTATTTTAATGTTGACTTAGGGATTTCATTTGTTTTGTCTTGGACGGCACTTTGGTCAGCTGATGTTTTTTTTTAAATTTGCTTTATAAATAAAATTGACTTGACTTGACTTGACTTGACTTGACTTGACTTGACTTGACTTGACTTGGCTTGACTTAAGCTTACATAAACCTTGTAAGGGACCAGAGTCCCCTGATGAGACTGTAATATATACAGTAGCTGAGTGCCTTTAGCATAGTTATCAGAAACAGAATCTTTATTATCATTTTACAAAAAGTACAACAAAATTCTATGCAGTCCCATTCAGTGCAAGGGTAAGATATTTGTTTCTATTATCTAAAGGAGTAGGAGCATGTAGATGCTGAACAATAGGGGGCCCAGTAAGTATCCTTGGGGCGCTCTGCATTTGATCTTTGTTTGAGAAGAGCAGGGGTGCCCAAGTCCAGTACTAGAGAGCTACCATCATGAATCTTTTAGATGCAACCCTTCTCCAACACACCTGAATCAAATGGCTTAATTTCCTCATCTGTGTGTCATGTCAGCTCTGCAGAGGCCTGTTAAAAAGCCATTCGTTTGATTCAGGTAGATCTCAGGTATATCTCAAGGACTGGACTTGTGCTTGACTTGAGTAGTTCTATAGTTACCAATGCTCAAGTCAAACATCTTCAGTTTTTTGTATGTTTGTTGTTTCAAGACAATCTAAAAAAATGTCTTTAAACTATCAACAAAAATATTATGCATGTTTTTATTTGTTCTCACCTCAACCGCTATAATTATCTATATCAAGTATCAGTGAGTTATCTCCAGCCGACTGAATTATTTCTAGAACAAAATGGCACCAACACATCACCCTTGTGCTTGCGTCCCAGCACTCACTTTGTGGTAGATCTTGTACTGTTTTTAACCGTGGTCACCTTCAAATGTCTTGGAATGCCCTGCACCTAAATACATCTAAGACTTATTGACCTGGTATGCAGACAAACAGAGCTAGAATTATTTCAGTATGTGGTGTATGATATTGATATTTACTAAGCATGAAAAGAATATTTCCCAAAGCTGTCATTGTACTTCTATCATGTGTACAATACACAAAATGAAAGAAGAAATTAGACGTTAAAGACACATTTATTAAACATTAGAAATTACTTTCCATCTTAAAAGACACAGTTAGTCAAGCATATATTTTTCAGGAGCAGGGAATAGTTTCATCCATCTGGGTTTGATTGTTTTTATGTAAACATTTAGTTAAAATGTCCCTGACAGGCCTTCAGCTTGCACATCACATGCATCCAACCAAATGAAATTAGATTCTGTAACATGGTAGATCTCAACCTTTCCAGACATTCCTACACCACAGACAATTTATCATGATTATTCACAAATTTATTTTCTTCAGATTTTTTGAGGACAGGAGGCCATACGGTTTCAAAAAAATATTTGAAAGGCCTCTGCTTGTTTTCCTCACCCAACAGGAATGACAAACTGATAACACCTATGATGTCTTTACTGCAATAAATCTGTCAAAGGTAAATAAATGTACCACTTCTGTTTTTTCCATTCTGTAAAGAGCCATGAATTTCTGCACACACCTTCAGGCTCACAGAGTCTGCACAAACATAAAGTTTTTCCTCGCTCCGGGGTATTTACTGTGTGGATGGTGATAACTGGATACAAGATAACTTGGAAAAATCAAGCCAAAACTGTGCTGCTCTAACATCAAGATGGCTGAGTTCCAGTGATGACTAAATACATGACAAAGGGTGGGGAGATGTGTTTCTGTTGATTTAATAGTCTGGTTCAACAATCGTAGAACTTCAGCTCATTCCCAACTGAGTATTGATCAAAAAAGCAATTGTTTTATAATAACAGTTCAGAAGTGACCTTCTCAATCTGATGTGTCTGTTGCAGGGCTGAAGGGCAGAGTAGGCCCAACAGGTAGGATTGGAGAGAGAGGTGAACGTGGCCCTGCAGGGAAACAAGGCCCTACAGGTGAGAATGGAGATGTAGGCCTGCCTGGTCCTCCAGGCCGTGACGGAGATAAGGGGGACAAGGGCAAACAAGGACCCCGTGGAACTGCAGGAATCTGCAAATGTGGTAGCTTGTTGCTTAAATCTGCATTTTCTGTGGGAATCACCAGCAGCTACCCTGCTGAGAAGACTCCTATCAAGTTCAACAAGGTCCTCTTCAACGAGGGCGGACACTACAACCCACAGACAGGGAAGTTCGTCTGCGCGTACCCCGGCATTTACTATTTCTCCTATGACATCACACTGGCCAACAAACACCTGGCCATTGGTCTGGTGCAGAATGGTCAATATCGCATCAAAACTTTTGATGCTAACACAGGAAACCATGATGTGGCATCTGGGTCCACTGTCATGTACCTGAACCCAGAAGATGAAGTTTGGTTGGAGATCTTCTACCATGACCAGAATGGTTTGTTTGCAGACCCTGGTTGGGCTGACAGTCTGTTCTCTGGCTTCCTGGTCTATGCAGACGCAAACTACTTTGACACACTGGCAGAAGACTACGCATAGAACCTGTAAAACACAAAACAAACTCACAAACTGCTTGTCACTGATGTTTTCTTTAGTGTTAAAACATATTTACTATAGCCAAACTATATTTATACAAATCTTTGTACTGCTACTTATGTTATAAGTGTGGAGAATTGTCTTTTTATTTGAGATTACCTTATTTAATAAAGTTTAAAGGAGTTTCTGATTTAATGGAGTTAAAGTCAGGGGAATGATAACATGAAAAATATACCTAACACGTAATGCGCATAAAGAGATTTTATTATAATACGTGCCCATTATTTCATAATTTTCCACAAATCTTTTCAGGAATTGAAGCAATAATACAAAGTTTTCTACTTGAAAGTGTTTAACAATAAAAGAAAGTCACACCTTTATGTCCTGACGTAAAGTTCCTGCTTGTTTGATAGACATTTTGATGAGGCTTGATCACTTTTGTTGAGTAAACGGTATCCATACAGTACTTATTTCAGTTAAACAATCACTGCAGAGTCATTGTTAGACATATCTGAATGCTATTTGGAACATACATCTATGATCCAGACAATTTCCCCTCTGTCAATACTTATTATGAGCTCAGTGTATAAATGATCTTGAGTTAGTTTTTGAGCGACTAGGGTTTTGTCATGAGATGTTGAAGGTTGTTTAAATATTTATATGAGAAAACAAAGAGAGAGAGATCATTCATAGAATTTTTAAAGCTGTAGACCACTGAGATGCATTGAGGAATAAACTGTCCAAAACAAATATAGATGCAAAAAAAAAACAACACATATACACACAAAAAGAGCTACTAAAATGTATTTTAAATGAATTTTTTACAGTAACAAAACACAACAATATTTTTGCTCTAATTTCTAACTGTATTCAAGTTAGTTTGTTCTTTGTTTTATTATCCATTTTCTTCCTCCCTTTATTTATATTTATTATTTCATCCCTATTTTTATTTTCATATTTTTTCTTCACATTTCCTTCTGATTCCCTAAACTTTTTACTTGATTTTTTTTCTCATTCTACACTGTATATGTTCCCATTACATCTTTGTATTTTCTGTTTATAGAGGTATCTATGTCCAAATCCTAAAAAAAAAAAAAAAAAAGATATATATATATATATATATATATATATATATATATATATATATATCTTTCAAAACAACCCGCAACAGATGTTTGGTTTTTACATGTTTGTGCCTCCTCGGACACCGTAGTAGGTGGATACTGTTAGGCGGAAGCCTTTTGATTGGCATCACTTCTGGCGAATGGAAATTCCAATCTTTTGCACCGGCTCTTTCATTCATGGTAGGTGGAGGAGTAGTTTATGTCGTTACTAGGCAGCGCTAGCGGATTTTATTTGCCTGGAAAAAATCTGACCCTGAAAATACAAGTTTAAGCACAAGCCGAACGCACGTAAAGCCTTATAAATTATTGTAAAAAGTTGATGGAAAACTACTAATCAGTGTCGGGGGGGAAATACTCACCAAACTGGCTTCCTCAAGGTAGTTATTCTATGTTCGCTTAATGGCTCGAAACATTGATGTAGTTTCAGTCTAAGTCTTTTAGGTTTAAACTTTTTTGTATTGGTTTTGTTTTAAAATAAGTTCCTTTATTTCTTATAGTGAAATAAGAGAAAAACTGCAAAAGAAACGACGTGCTTTGCAGGCAACCTTAGCAAAAAACAAAGATGAGGACGACGTCCAGGTAAAATAATACACCTTTTTTTAAGCTAGGTAAAATCTAAACATTATTTAAACTATAACATAGTGTTAGCCAGCTGCCTACTTTAGTTCTCCTAAAACAATTTGAACGAGCTCCCATCTTAACAAGTCTCAACATGAACTGGATAATTCAGACTTGTTGTATAACTCGGGTAGAAGTGTTGCTAACGCTTTGGCAAATGTTACTATGACTCGTTAGGCTCTGGTTCCGTCTGCCAGGTCGGGTGTGGGAAAGCGAGAAACTACTAAGAAGGTTGGTTTGCGTTTTCTAGCATAGCCTGTAGGCTTCAGTTGCTTTCCTCCTTGTGCTACTAGCTAAACTCATGCTCTCCTCCCCGTTTCCCAGCTTTCTTGCGCTAAATAGCCATTTGGATCCCGGTTTGTTTCTGTTTGTCTAAACTGTTCCTTTTGTTATATTAGGAACCTGAAGACAGCGAGGAAGACCCGGGAGAGACTCTGAAACGCAAGTTAATGGCTCAGAAACAAAGACGAAGGGAAAGGGTGCATCTCCTCAGTACACCTGTGATTGTATATTTTTAACTGTTTCGCATCAATCAAGTCTAACGCTACTTATTGCTCTATGTGTTTATTAGCTGCTCAAGCAGCCTACAGCCCAAGAGTCTCATGATGATGAAGAGGTTTCTACTATTCAGCACTACAGTCCAAATGAAGCATCTGCTGAAAGGGCAGATGATTCACTGGTTTTTTCAAGACCTCCAACTGGATCTCGGAGAGGTTTGTGTCTTCGGCTTGGGATGGCTTTGTATTAGCACAATTCAGCAAAACGAAGACTATAAACTACAAAGTACAGTTTGCTGTCAGGACCAGTATATGCAGAAATCTAAATAAGTGTCTGGTGTTCAGCATTATTCCATCCATCCTGATGCTCCTCATCATGTTTATAATGTTACAATTGTTTCATGGTGTGCTTTGTTTCTTAGGTATCTCTCTAAAAGCTCAGCATGCTTCCACTTCTCAACATTTGGATGACTTTATGACACAACACTTTGAAGAGAAGCTAAAAGCAGCAAGGGTAATATTTGTCTGTTTCTCAAAACTATTTTTTAATTGAATAAAGCCTTGTCCATATGAGCATGGGTGTTTTTTTATTAACAGATTTTGCTACATGTTTGCACTAATGGTGTCCATCCAAACACATCTCTTGGCCCCTTGAAACAAACATATCTTAAAATTCCAGCCAGGGTAAAGACATTTAGAAATTGCACCAGGCATCAGGGGCTTGTTTGGCTTCTGAAATCATAATGTGAGCTGCTATCCGCTTTGTTGACATGTCAGTGGGATACATTGGCAAGATCGTGCCTGCATCAACATTAATACAACTTTTTATATATGTGCTGCACATCAGACAATTTAACAAGTGAGAGGAAATTACACATGATGGCAGGCACCTTTGGGCTGTGAAGACAGGTGGTTTGGAACATAAGTTATAGTACCTAATGCTGTTAAACATGTATCATTCTGGAGTGGTTTGCATTTCCACAAGTTTTACTGTGAGGGAATGAAGATTGGGGAATAAGTCACTTGGTTAAAATACCCATGTTCATGTGGACAAGGCATCACAAAAACCCCCAAAACAACAGAATTCATATTGTACTTGCTAGTCTGTAAGGTAAACTCTAAATAGACTTTATCCTGAATGTATCCTGCATTCCAGTCTAAAGTGGAGAACCTTCAGCAGGAGGAAGCCTCTGCAGAACCTGTCAGTCGCCTCCAAAGCCTCAGAGACAGGGACACTGTAACAAGGTTTGACAGAAAGGTGAGCAACTACTTTACTCAAACCACAACTGGGCACGTTAACCAGTCCAGCAGTGAAGGCTTATTTCCAAACATTTGACAGGTTGATCCAGTCAGAGCAAAAGGACACAAGGCCTCTCCAGCCCGAAACACCGGGGTCAAGTTCAGAGAAGCTGCAAGACAAGTAAGGCGTATATTAAAACTGGAATCCTTAATGTACAAATCATGTTTACATGTATTTATTTAGATACTTATTTTATGTTAATGCAGATAGCAGAAGGCCTCCCAACTACAGAGGAGGCATACAATTTCTTTACATTCAACTTTGAGCCTGATCCACCTGATGAGACAAAGAGGCTTGACAAGAAAAAACAGAAACAGAGAGAAAGAGCTGAAGAGGACGGAGATGAGGATGGAGAGGAAGAGGCTGAGGAACAAGAGGATGCAGATGCAGAGGAGGAAAATCAAGATGAAAATCAAAACCAGGTTACAGACCAACAGGAATTTTACTATTACTATTTACTATTTCCACTTCTGTAGATGCACTTAGATGCGCTTAGATAATAGTGATTGTTCTCCACCCTGCCTTAGGATGAAGAAGCTCCTCTGGTAGGAAACGAAGAGGATTTATTTGTCATTGGCCAGTCTCCTCAGGACTTCTTGGAAGTGAGGAAGGCAGAGTATGTTAGGTACAGAAAACGTGTTCAGCGTGATAGCGAGCTCCTGTTTACACCAAGCTTTCAAACAGGTATTGTGCTCTGTCAAAATCCATTGCTTTCACCTGATGATGGCATTTGTCATTAACTAAAAATACATCACTTTTACAGTTCCAACCTCTGTTAAACTCCCTGAAAACATGAAGCCTCGCTACCTGGAGGATGAAGGTCTCTACGTTGGGGAAAGGCCCCCCATTTCTGTGACCAATGAGAACATCTTAGAAAATCGCATTTTGAAAATGAAGGAGGTATAATTGGCTTAGACTGCTAAAATATGCCATGCTGTAGTTTTGTTTTTATTCCCAATCTTGTTTCTGC
Organism: Melanotaenia boesemani; assembly: GCF_017639745.1. NCBI lineage: Eukaryota > Metazoa > Chordata > Actinopteri > Atheriniformes > Melanotaeniidae > Melanotaenia > Melanotaenia boesemani. The sequence continues at coordinate 27,901,013 of NC_055695.1, read as the reverse complement.
TTTATATATGATAAGGGAATAAAGTGGTTTGGAGATGATGGGAGGATTATGGCTCTGCCTGACCCCATAAAGGAATCATCCACCCGACCCCCTCTCTTCCACATGGAGGGGGACCTGGATCCTGCACTGCAAACTGTGTACAGGAAGGTCAGACACACATCCACTGTAACTGTCACTGACACCATTCTGATCATTTGTCACATCATGCACTGAAAGTGACGTAGCTTCCTCAGACCAGAGCTATCTCTAAACCTTTTACCTAAGAAAAAGAGACAAAACAAAAGGGCAGTACAGTATGGCATTTGGTACAAAGGAGCAGGGAGGACTTGATAGGACAAGGAGTGACGATAATGAACCATATTAAAAATTTGTTGGAGTAAACCTGACTGAGCTATCTCTATTACTTTATTTGGGTGTGTAATACCAAAAGTAATTTTCCTATCCTATTATTGTTTCAAGTTTTGACCATTTAACTATCGCTACTATATTTTTAATTGTTATCTCAGCCATACAGGAGCAGATTTATACTCATACTCTCCAGCCGCTCTGATCTTGGTTTACTCCAGATGTACATTTCCATTTCAGAAGCAGATACAGCTGATGTGTGATCATCTGGAAAACAGTGTTAGTCGTGTATTTAGGTGTTTATAGTGCATCACTGTCATGCATGATTTCATTGTGCCACTGGTATTGATTTTTCCAGCTATTTAATGCCCTCTTTTTAGACAAACGCACACATAAACACACATTAAAGGAAAATTAAAGTGCCAAATGTATATGTAATGGCAATTATCATTTTCCAGAACACTGAATGGAGGATGATTTTATTCTGTCCACCAGGCGCTGAAATCCAAGTATGCAAATCTGTACATTGGTGGTGCAGCAGACCCAGAAGGAGACTATCAGCTTGATGTTGATGTCTCAGGGCTCATCTTCTCCCACCACCCACTCTTCAGCCGTGAACATGTCCTGGCAGCTCGTCTAGCTCAGCTGTATGATCAGTACCTAACCAGGCAGCACAATAATCTCACAGGACACCTCACGGACAAGGTAAAACTCCACCAGACAACTGTCTGTCTGTGGTACATCCGTCATTACGTTCCTCCTTTCATTCCAATAGCCAATGTATGTGATGTCCATTTTCTTTCTGCTTCAGTTGAATGGCTTAAGGAAGGCGCTGCAGAATATGGTGAGCGTCCATGGTGAGCAGATCATAACTCAGGCCATGCAGCAGAGGATTTCTGAATACAGCCTGGAAGTGAGGTGAGTCCTTCCATTCGAATCCTGCTCAGTTTAGAAACATGACCTGAAAACTGAACGATACGCCTGAACATTACAGGAGCACTCGGCAGCTGCGAGATGCTGAGCAGGAGAAGGACAGGACTCTGCTGAAGAGCATAATTAAAGTGTGGAAGGAGATTAAGGTGCTAAGAGACTTTCAGAAGTTTACCAACACCCCCTTTAAACTCTACCTCAGAAGGTAATTTCTAAATTTATTCAAGCCTGAACTAAAAAATCACGATAGACGTTAGAATTTCTGAAGGCAGGTTACTCTAAGATTATATTTTCACTATCGTAGTTTCTCTCTGCAGTACCATATACTAATCATTTAAGGCATATTTTTATGGGCTGAAATTTGAAACTAAAACTATATGGAGAATGTCAAATCTGGCCATTTGATCCATCTGTAATTTTTTGTATCCGTGTAATTAAAGCAATGTCTTGTTTATTGCTGGTGCAGAGAGAATGTGGATCGGGCATCAGATGAGCAGCAGTATGAAGATGAAATCTTGTCAGAAGTCATGGAATTGGCAGCAGAGAGTGAGGAAGCCTACCAGAAGAAGCTGGCTGAGTACAATAAACAGCTGGAGGAATGGAAACCCTGGATGAAGAAACAGGTGCCAACCAACTACAGCTTAGCTTTGGCAAAAGTTTTCATTTCAGTTTTTTTTTTTTTTTTTCTTTTTCTAAATTCTGTGTTTTCCCTTGTCTAATTGTGTAATGAATGTATGGAATTTAGATAACATTATTCTGCCTCTAGAGGCCTTATTATGACACATTTGCTGGACAGGAAAGTAGGTCAGAGGCAGGGAGGGTAACATGTTGTAAAGGTCTCCAGGCCGGGATTGAACCTGCATCAGTTGCATGGAGAAGCTCTCTCTGCATGTAGGCTTGTATTCCTTTTTTTGCTATAATTAATATTTTCATTTTTAACATACTGCAGTCGTATATTTTTAATTTTTTTTCCAACGGAAGTTAGTCTGATGGAGACTGCTCTCTGTTTCACCTTTTTATGTTTCCTCTTTGTTTATGATGGTTCACCAAAAATGGAGGAATCTTTTTAAATTTTCTAGAGCCACTTAGGGTAAAATTTCTTCATTTCTTGGACAACTTTGGTGTTTCTGTTGATCTCTTAGCCATCGCAGACTTCTAGAGGAGACTTCCTGCCAGTTCAGGTGATGTCACAGACGGAAAGCTGCAGCGGTCAGAATACTTTAGACTCTCGTCTTACTTTTCTTGTTCATTTGGCTCAGACTCTGTCTAATGTCCACTGTTTTCAGAAAATCAAAAAGAGAAAAAAAAAGAAAAAGAAAGGACAGACACAGGATGACACAGAGGAAGAAGATGAAAAGGAAGGGAGCGAATCAGAAGGGCCGTTCGAAGAAGGTCCCCCAAGGCCTGTGCCTCCTGAGAAGCCAGACTTTGGCCTCATAGACCAGCAAGTGAGAGAGAAAGCCTCCAGGATACGGAGGAAACCCGGAGAGGCCATCCTGATCCCAGAACTGTCTGCATCAGGAAGCATCACTGCCAGTGAATTCTGCCCCAGGTAGGAAACAAATAGCAAAAAAATCCAGTGGTATTATTCTACACACTTACAGACTTTTTTTTCTTTCTTTCTTTCTTTTTTTTTTTTTTACATTTTGAGAAAAGGTGAGGTCCCCATGGCAGTTAAAATTTTTAAAGTTTTTTTTTTCCTCTGTTTTTTAGGACTGAAGTAGCTCGAAGACAGGATGTTTCCAAGCGATCTCTTTTCATTAAAATCCTCTATAACGACAAGGAAGTTTCCCGAACGGACAGCCGCTCCCTGAGCACTGACTTCAGGGTTCACTTTGGTCAGATTTTCAACCTCAAAATACTTAACTGTCCCCAAAGTATTAATTTGCAGGTACAGTAAAGAGAAGCTGCACATTAGTTTAATAGGTGGCTGCTGTATTCCTTTATAATTCCCCATCTTTTCCCATGGGTTTGTGTGTACCTGTATGAGCAGGTGTTTGAGGAGATCGGATTATCCTGCTCCCTCCTGGCTCAGGTGTTTGTTCCAGTGCCAGAGCCCTCAGTTGTTACAGGCAACGTCCCTATTGAGGAATTTGAGTTCAGCAGCAATCAGAGAGTGATGTTTGACCACGAGGGAGTTGGAAGTGGTAAGTGTCTTTATATCTATTTGATACAGCCATGTATCATTTTAAACATCCCTCTCTTTGACTCCCTATCTCAGATGTGCCGCTCTCGTTTGAGGCTGATGGCAGCAATAAGCTGACGCTGCTGACCTCTGGGAAGCTGTCATCCTCTGTATCTTGGGGGATTGGTGAGGATGATGTGCCGCTCGCACCTCCTGTTTCCCAACAACCTGGTGGCATACACAGGTAGTCTCAGAAAACAGAGATGTTGATTTTGCATAATTTTTCCACAGGATAACACAGATGGTAGCTCCCAGAAGTGTGCAGCTATGATGCAGAACTTTGTGCTTTATCTGCCGTTTGTTGTCTTAACTGTTTATGTAATAATAATTGTTGTGTCTGCATTATAGTGGCTTGGGCCGTCTCGATGCTGTCACATACATTGGGGCATCAGGATTATATGACATGAAAAAAATTAGTGAGTGGGCAACACAGTCACGAATGGACCCCAACGATCCGAAAAATGCCTCCATCATGCAGCTGCTTAAAGTGGGTTTTAAGTTACTTCTTTCAAAATTCAGAAAAAATGAGAATCAGATGAGGAGTTTTTCTTTGTGATTCTCAGGTGGCAAGCAGCGGAGAGGTAACAGCTCCAGAGTACTTTCGTCTTGAACATCTGCAGGAGGAGTTTAATTTAGTTTTGGATGAGAAGTTGGAGAAATCCAACAGATTTCGTCTGCTCAAGCTGAGGAGCCAGGAAGTTGCAGAGTTTCGCAATTACAAATTTGTTCCTGCTTTCGACAGAGAGGTCTCGAATACGGTCTTCCAGGTGAGTTTTTCCACTTATAAAGTAAGTGACAAATAAGAACAAGTTGAAGCAAGGTGAATTATGCTTTTTTTTTCTTAGGAGTATGAAAAACGGTTGAAAGATGGAGAAATAATTGACACTAAAGAACATTTGGATTCACACAGAGCTTTAGTGGCCAAATACCTTCAGAAGGTGAGCGAACGGCTTCTGATGGAAGGATTATTTCTTCTCCAGTACTGAGATACTAGCACCAGGTTTACTGTGATGTTGCTATTTTCCTATAGATCAGAGAATCGGTCATCAACAGATTTCTTCTTGCCAAACATGACTACCTCCTGTCTGACTTGGTGATTGAAGAAGAGATTCCAAACATTGGGTAAAAAATTGTCACCAGCATCATTAACATGACTAAATAATCTGTTTTTAAGTTGTTCTTTTTCTATGTTCATGCTACATGTTAGAGTGAACATATTTCTTTTTTAGATTTTGATCCAAACATTGCTATTTGCTTTATTCTCATTACTGATTTCCGAATAATCCGTCCTATTTTTGTTACAAAGAGTGCCTGATGCAGCTTTGATTACCTAGTAAAGTCATATAAGCTCAACAGGGAGCGGGACAGGGCCAGCAAAGCGGTTTCTTGGCTTTTCGCAGCTTTGGTCTTTTTAATCTCTGCGAGCAACCAGTATTTTATTTTATACAACCACAGGCAACAAAGCCAGTCACGCTGTTGCGTGTTACACTGCACATTTTTTGCCATAATTAAAATGAATGTTCTCCTTTTTCTTTTCCATGTTTCCACTGTTCTTCTCCCATTCATGTTTTTTTCAGTGGTGCAGGTTCAGGGTAGGTTCTTAGAGATTTATTTTCTTAATCTCCCACCCTCTGTGTTGTTAGTTTAAACTCTCAAGTACCAGTACCATAGTGATTATAGACCTTTTGCAGTAGTCAGTCCTCCCAGAAATTTACAAAATTGTTGCTATTTTTAAGTATTTTTCTTAATTAGAATAGTACAAAATTAGGAGTAATGGGCACAATAAAGAAACCATTTACAATATAATCCCAATTTTAAAAAGTTGAAGGAAGCAACCTCTGTAACATATATATATATAAAACAGTGCAGTTTTTTCTCCCAAGCCATTACCTAATTACCTACACACAGAAAACATATCAAATGTTGGAAGTGAGACATTTCATTGTCCATGCACTCTTTTAATATGAAGCCTGTTATAATAGATGCAGAATGTCCTTTAACATTGTCTTGCTCAAACAAGCAAGACATTCCCTGACAAAGACAACATCTGGATGGGAGCATTTGCTGCTATAAAAGCTGTAACTACTTAACAGGGTTCTTCAGCTCCTGTCCTCCTAGGCCACTGTCTTGTAGGTTTTAATCATTTCCAAATGAATGTCTCATTACCAGGATTTAAAAAACTTTAGAACAAGGTGTTGAGAAGGTCTGCTTCATTTAAATCGGGTGTGTTAAGGCAGTAAGGCTGATTACAAGTCTCTCTGATCTGGTCCAGAAGATCCATGAACAGAAAATTGGCTCAGGCTCTTTCACATGAGTTTTGACCCAGAGATTTGGCACCTTTTGAGGAGCTTTCTTTATACCCAATCATTTTACTGACCAGCTGCCAATTAAACACACTCAGTGCAACAGCTGCTGTTCCTGTAACTTTTTATTTTACATATACCTTATATTTACTATAAGATTAGGTGAAATTTTCAGAGAATTTCTAAACTTTCAACATTTTATATGTTTTTCATGTTCAATTATGAATAAACCTTAATTTATTTGATTTACAAATCATTACATTTTGTTTCAATTTACATTTTAGTGTAACTTTATCATTTTAAAATTTGGACATTTTAATTCACTCACTTATTACAATATTATTATATGATTACTACTAGTTGTAATAAAGAAAACAAGCTCATCCTTTTCTTCTGTTGGTTATCTGTAATGAAAAGGAAACTAACTGTATATTTTTCTTTATAACCAAAAACTGGTTTATAACAACATAGTTCACATTATTATACGTAAGCATTGTGATTGTCACATTGTAAATACCTGAAGGTACCGAGTACTGGTCATTTATAATGATCCCAATCTACATTTTGTAGGGCTAAAATTAGTTGGTTTTTTTTGTTGTTGTTGTCGTTGTTTTGTTTTTCTTTCACAAAGAAATTCTGATTTGTTTACATTTACCAAGATATCATTTAAAATTAAGACTGCATTGTTGCCACAATCAGGATTCTGGGAATAAACCTGTTCAAGCTGGCTGAACCCAAGCGACCACTGAAACCTCAGAGGAAAGAACGGAAGAAGGTGACCGCTCAGAATCTGTCCGACGGAGACATCAAGCTGCTTATCAACATCATCCGGGCCTATGACATTCCCATCCGCAGGCCCCAGAGCAAGTGTGTGCCACCAGTCAATATTTAGAATAAACAGAAGCTGCAGACGTACATGTCCCTAACAAGAGGGCTTTCATTTCAGTAAACCAGGACAGTCTTCTCAGAGTGCCATTCAGGGCAGTGATTGGTACCTCAGCCAGGTACAGGTACACACCAGCTTTGTTTTATAACTGCTACCAGTGTGATGTACATAAATTAAGATAAGTATGTTTTTGGGAAATGCAGGTGCAAGTGAGGCCATTTGTGGAAGTTTCCTTCCAGCGCTCAGTACTTCAAACAACCACAGCTGATGGACCAAACCCAAGTTGGAACGAGGAGCTGCAGCTGCCATTTAGGTGAATAACTGGAAACTTCTTGGTTTATTTTTTCTATTTTGTGATACATATATATGAAGATCTTACTTACACTTACCATCCATCCATTCTCAGTTGGACCCCCTTTTTCCTTCAGAACTGCCTTAATTCTTCATGGCATAGATTTAACAAGGTGTTGGAAACATTCCTCAGAGATTTTGGTTTATATTGACAAGATAGCAAGAAACCAGTTAAAGTTTAAGAAAACACTTGAAGAGAATTTGAGATTTGTGACGTGGTGACACGTCAAAAGTGACACATGTGAGATGCTACACTGTGGTCAGAATAGGATAGATATGGTCAGCAACAATACTCAGGTAGGCTTTGCTGGTTAAACCAGGCCAATGTTGCTGCAAGAGGGCCTCTCAGCTGACCACCCGGTGTGGTCTTCTGCTGCTGTAGCCCATCTGCTTCAGGTTTTTTTTTTTTTTACTGTTACCTTTCTATCATCTCCAACCAGTCTGCCCATTCTCCTCTGACCTCTGAGATCAACAAGACATTCTGCTCCAGACAACTGCTGCTCACTAGGGCCCGACCAATTAATCGGCCAATATTAGCCCTTTTCAAAATGGTCAATGTCGGCCGTAAGTTAATCCTAAAAAAGGCCAGTCATAATACCCGTCTATGTTAGCAATAACATTGCTGTTATCCCAACCTAGCATAGCATTAGCTAAGTAGCCAGTATCTGCAGAAATAACATAAGTGTGTAAAATATCTGATAGTACAGAACGACCGTTCATCACTCCGTCAGCTGCAGGTTGAGGCGTATTTTAGGAGAAAAGATGTGAATGCAGAGGGGAGGAGGTTTATTCACTGCAGCACCAAAAACGAATTATTAATATTACAGTCTGTCTTCAACCATCGTCATGATGTCATGTCTCCCTTAGTTTTACTTTGTGAGAAAATACTAACGTGACAGGCTGTAACAGCGACTCACTATGTGTTAGAGTTAGTGCCAGACCATTTGTGACCATTATATATAAAATACAACTCTATCAGAGATGACATAGTTTTTGATATTTGAGAAAAGCATATCTGGTTTTTATTTTGGTTCATATATATGCCATGATATATTTCATTACAAAGAAAATATTTAACATTGAAGTGCATAAGAAGGCTGCAAAAATAACATTTAGCTAACTTCACACATGTTGGTTATATAAGCCATACACCTTATATATATTTTTCTACCTGTACTTTACCCTACTTCTAATTTGTATTGGCAAGAAGTACAAAACAAGATATATTTAATTAGTTCATCATTCATTAATACAATTAACTTATAGATTGACTTTTTTTAAGGTTATATATTTTAATTTCCCAGTTATTTGATGCTTTGTTGCATGTTTTTGGAAATTCTGTTGTAAAGTTAAACATATAAGGATAAAATATTGTAAAACAGTAAAATGTTCTGCATGTAATTCATATTTTTGTTGGTGGAAGTGTTAATGAACCAAAAATGAAGTTAATTTATTCTTTTTTTTTTTTTTTTTTTTTAAGAAATTGGCCGATTAATCGGTAACTGGATTTTTTTTTCTGCCAAATTTTGGTATCGGCCTCAAAAAATCCATATCGGTCAGGCCCTACTGCTTACTGGATATTTTCTGTTCTTCAGACCATTCTCTGTTATCCCTAGAGATGGTTGTGTGTGAAAATCCCAGTAGATCAGCAGTTTCTGAAACATTCAGACCAACAACCATGCTACGTTCAAAGTCACTTAAATACCCTTTCTTCCTCATTCTGATGCTCAGTTTGAACTTTAGCAAGTTGTCTTCACCATGTCTACATGACTACATGTGTTGAGTCGTGACCATGTGATTGGCTGATTAATTATTTACATTAACAAGCAGTTGAACAGGTGTACTTAATACAGCGTGAGTCTATGTCGATGCATTTTACATGAGAACAAAAAGACAAAATGCGCTACCTCAGCTCACACACTGTCTGGTTTGATGAACCCCTCTGCAGCGCTCCCAATGGTGACTACAGTACTGCCAGCTTGCAGTCAGTCAGAGATGAAGTCTTCATCAACATATTTGATGAAGTAATTCATGAAATTGGAGTGGTGAGTTTGCATTGCCAATTCTTCTCGTCTCGCTCACAGTTTTCACATCCTGCTCCTTAAATTGCTTTACTTGCAACTTTGCTCTGCAGAATGACAAAGAGAGGGGTTCATCCATTCACACCCAGATAGAGAAGCACTGGTTGGGCTCCGTCAAGATTCCCTTCAGCACCATTTACTCTCAGTCCAGGGTAAGATTTGTGTTTTTTTACAAGTAGAAAGTTGCAGCTACTAGTTGCTGACATTTCTTATTGCATCTGACAGATTGATGGGACGTTTAAAGTGAATACGCCAGCTGTGCTGCTGGGATACAGCAAAGAGCGGAGCCATGGCAATAACGGTGGTTATGATATGTTGCGCAGCCTGAATGAGGGAGCCTTTATCACGCTCTTCATCACAATCGAACCTCAGCTGATGCCAGGAGAGTCTGTTAGGGAGAAGGCAAGTCATTTCACTCATGGATGGATTGTGTCTCACAGTTTATTCTGCATCACTGCTTGTTTCTCTTTGTTTCTGTCTCCATTTTTCTTTGCAACAAATGCATTTTCTAACATCTTTGTTATTTGAGATTCATTTGATATATTTTTTAGAAATATTTTTTTTGAAAGAGCCAATAATGCATCATTTCATTAATTTGTTCTTGTCATCCTCCTTCATTATTCATTGGTTTTTGCTCTGCTGCACATACTAGATTAAGGAAGTAAAGGTATTTGTTCAAAACTCAAACCCCATTTTAATAATCCATGCATTTCTGTATTATACATATTTTTTACCCACTGCTGGTCCATGTTCATCTGCAGTAACATTTGACCCTTTAATGCAGTTCGACAGTCAGGAAGACGAGCGTTTACTTCAAGCTTCAGGGAAGTTTGAGAGGGATGCAGCACTCAGCTACCCGGACCGACCCTGCATCACCACAGTCACTGACCTTAACGGGAAGACAGTCTTCATCACTCGTTATATCCAACCACTCAACCCCCCACAAGAGTTCCTTGATGAATTCCCAAATAACCCTCTGGAGGCCACGGTCTGTATGATTGTACTGAAAGTAGAAAAATGTATTTCTACTTCATTTGCACCCTCTCAGTTGACACTTGTTCCTGTGCAGACACTGGTCGCCCGATTTGTCTCCCTCCTCCCTTCTCTGCCGGACCAAGTATTATTTTCTCGAGCCTGCAGCCTGTGGAGCACCTGTGACGTGAGTTAAATCTCTTTTAGGTGTTAAAATAGTTCAAAGAGGGGTCAGGGAACCCATCTTTCAGTACCCCGTTTTCTCTTTTTGTTTAGCAATTCCTCACTCTGCTAGCAGGAGATGAGGAAGAGCATGCTGTGCTGTTGTGCAACTACTTTCTGTCTCTGGGCAAGAAAGCCTGGTTGATAATTGGCACAGCCATACCAGAGGTGGGTGACATTTAAATGTTGATATACGTAAAGGGATTTTCCATAAAATGTTTCATGAAATTTAGATTTTCTTTTCCTTTTACTTGTCAGGGACCCACCGCATATGTCCTAACCCATGAGCAAAGCCGCTACCTTATCTGGAACCCCAGCAGTGGTCAGTATTACGGCCAGTATGACACCTTCTGCCCGCTGCAAACAGTTGGCTGTTTGGTCAATGCTGACAATGTGAGTAAAGGAAGAGCAGCTATGTAACACTATACCCCCCCATTTAATAGTTCCTATAGTTTTTATTTTCTTCTCTAACTTGTTGCTTAGGTTTGGTTCAACATTCAAGAATATGCATCACCAATGAGGATGAGTTTTGACATCACAAAAGCCAACTTCTGGAAACCGTTTTTCTCCCGATCCTTCTCCCATCCTGGGCTGTCTAGTGTCCAGGTGAGGGATCAGCCTTTATTTATAAAGGGACATTTATTCAGTTTTCCAATAACTGTGTTTGTCTTGTAGCCAGAGGAGCTGGTGTATCAGCGCACGAACAAAGTAGCTGCCTCAGAGCTTCAGACCAGGTGAGTAATAGCAGTGAAGGTTGTTGCCTCTCTCTCTACATCAGGTTTGAACAAACACATCTCGCTCTGTTTAGAATTGAGAACATTTTGAAGGAGAAGATCATGGATTGGCGCCGACATCAACCAACCCGCTGGAACCGCTACTGCAACAGCACCTTGAAACGGTTCCTCCCTAAACTGGAGCTGGGCGGTGGACAGGAAGTGGCTGAAGGACACCGTCTGGAGTTGCAGAGCCAGCTGGGAGACTACAGGGTAAGTGTAGAAAAACAGCTGCGTCACAGCAATACAACCCCACTTCCAAAAGGCGTAAACGAAAGCGCTTTAGATGTTAGAATTATCACTATTAACATCTTTTTCTTTTTAGATTACAGGGTTCCCTCTGCATATGCCATTCTCTGAGATTCAGCGCATCATTGAGCAGGTGTACAGCACCGGAGTTCACAATATTCAGACATCCAAAGCGGAGTTTGCACTTGCTGTGTACGTGCACCCCTACCCCAACAATGTCCTCTCTGTGTGGGTGTACCTGGCTTCACTTGTCCGCACTTGATACAATGCCATTCTCCTAGCATCACTACCTCTGTAGATAAATTAACTTTGTTTTTTTGTTTTTTACTCTACATTTTTATCCATCTGATTTTTCTATAAGCAAAAGTTTCTCAGCAACACACACCAATCCAACATTACCCGAAAACCATACATACTGGCAACAGATGAAGAGATAGATATAGATATATATATATATATATATATATATATACACACATTTTCCCAGTTGTTTAACTGTGTTGAGACAAAACTTTGTGACCATACTACTCTTAACAATTGTTGATGCAGATATAAAATGGACTAAAAGCTGTGTCCAAGTCGTTTTTATTCTTATGAAATGAACATTTGCAGTAGAGCTCATGCAAGACTTTAGAACAAGGAAATAATTCCTGCTGAGATATGATAAAGCAGTAATGTACACAGTAGGACTCCAGTGTGACAGTAATTATTCTAACCCCTCAGCCCAGCCTTCAGCTCTACAAGGTTTTCAGAGTTGAACACATCGGATCTCTAGTCAGTGAACATTTGTGGGGTTTTTTGTCCATTGGAGTGCATAAAGTATGGAGACTGAACACTGAGTTTCACAACTCTGAATCAAACACCTACATCTATACTGCTATATCATACCAATTCCTATGTTTGTACTGCCCAGGTCAAGACCTTCTAATCTGTGTTCTCCACCAGACTGACTTGAGCTCAAAAGATTATCAGTTTGATGTAAAATCAGGTAACTGATTATGAGCTTAACATCAAAGCCTGGCAGCCCAGAACAGTTAAAAGTTGCTTTATCATACAACTGTCAACTTTTGGAAACGGTTTCAATCAAAAGGAGCATCTGTTAAATTTTCCACAACACCCACTCCAACCAGCTATAAAAGTGAGGGGAGAAAAAAGAAAATACTCTGATCCTACAGTTAACTATGCTGATTATGTCAAGGAAAGAGACTTGAATAGAACTTTGAATAATTTGAGACAAAAAGAAAAACATGGCTTCACTACAGAAAACTTTGTACTTGGTATTCCTGTTTTTCTACCTTCTTACTTTTTTCAAAACCAACAACAAAAAAAAGAAATTATATTTTGCACACACTTGAAACCCATTACCACCCCCATCGTTTTTTTCCTTATCTAAACGATTATTTCCACTAAATATATGTGGAAATAGCAGGAGCAAAATTACAGTTTCATCAAGAAACATTTTTAAGTGACACAAAATACAGCAAATGGTATTCCCAGGATAAAGTGCAAGAATAGGGAGAAGAGAGATTTTAGAGTGGAGCTGGGCAGGGTCACTCTCCAGAGCGACAGCAGGCTCTGAAACCACACTGCAGGTTCTGGCAGCCGCTGGCTGTGTCTGCATGAGGACCTGGAGACAGACACCACACAGTGGTCATCTACTGATCTACATCATTTAAACACACCCACATTATAATGTTTTATTGATTATTGTGTACATTTAATAGTAACTGCAGCATACAGCTGATTCAGTAAAGTTCTGTCAATGAAATCTGAAGGCATCATACCAGTTACAGCAATGCTGACTTACCTTCTATCTCAGCAGCTCTGGTTACTTACACCAGAACAAAGGCTATGCAAGTATGGTTAATAAAGTCTGTTAGAGCTGCTGCACAGTCATTAAAATAGTGTTTTTTTTTTTTGTTTTTTTTTCGAGACACCCTACTAGATAAAAAGTGTCAGACAAAATTAAACACCCCTCTGGTAGTTTCACTTGTGTTACCGTTAATGTTGTCGCAGTAATAGAAGTGTTCATCATTGAGGGAAGGACAGGCTGACACTAGCTCCTGCAGCCCCACCTCAGTGATGAAGAGGCAGCCAGACAAGTTGAGATGCTCCAGGACAGGAAGTCCTCCGCGCTGAGACAAGGCCCTGAAACATACGGTGCAATGCAGCCTTATTACAGGTTCAACAACATGCAGACCAGCAGAACATTTAGAAGAACGCCGTTAATCCAGACTTAGCCTAATAAGGGTTGTACTGCTGAGTGTAATGCTTGCAATGTGGGACACAGACAATCTGACAAACTTTGAGCACATTTGCACTTTGTTTTCCATTTAGACAAGTGAATAAATACCTAATCTAAATCTATTCTAAACTGTGTAAGAAAGGTTTCAGGGAGGAGGAATTAATCAAGGTATGCATCAACACTCAAACTAATGCACCATCTTCTTATTTCAGGTTGCACTCAGTTATAACTAAATAAAATTGCAGTCTAAACTGGAAAGACTTGGTAGGGCAATCTGAAGACAGTAATATCCAATTACACCCAAGCTAGGTTATTAGGCTATTTCAAGTATAACAATGTGGATCTTTTTTCTTTTTTTTTTGCTTTAATCACAACAATGCATGATCATTACCTCAAGCCCAGGTCAGTGACTTGATAACATCCAGAGAGACTGAGAAATTTCAGTGTGCGTTTTGCCTCTAAGCAGTCAGTCCTGTTTGCAGGCTGCAGACACTGCAACCCCCCTAGTGGGGAGCATTTAGTCCGAAAATCTGCAGTGCTGCTTCTTGTGATGCCTGAGTCACTTTGGGCCCCTGTAAAAGTCCTGAGGGCCATGTCATTAGAGCAGCAGCTGGAGTGACCACAGAACATTTCCCCAGAGATGGCATACTGCTGATGCAAAAAGGAGGCATCTGAGCCTGTCCTGTTCCCGCGCCTCCTGCTCCTCCTGCAACAGCATGAACCTCCCACAAACTGGGTCTCAACAAAGCTTTCGGGGAGAGACATTTCACCCTGGCGGCTCCACTCTGCAGCATCTTCAATATCACCAAGGTTGGAAGTGTCCAGGACCCAAACCTGTGTTGGGATGCAGGCAGTACCCCAACGGCCAGTTCCATGCTTGAAAATGATGGCGGGCCGCTTTCGTCCCACTGCATGCAGGTTCCTCTCATCCCTGAGCATGATGGGTACTGGGGAACTTTTAAGTAGTTTAGCCTGTCGATCCAAACGTTTGTCTGAGCAATTTGAAGATGTGAGGTCACCCAGCCCAACAGAGAGCTTCTGCAGGGTGTTATTAGTGATCTTCTCACACCCCGACAAATCCAGGTGGACCAGAGAGCGACAAGCTCCGAGAGATGACCAGCTGGACAAGGAAGGACAGAAGGAAGACAGCAGTGAGAACTGAGCTTATTATTTATTAGCATTTTTACAAATACTATTGACTGAATGTAAGTATGACACCATAAATGTAAATAAACATCTGGCTTTACGCTGCTGTGGGGAGGAAAACAGCATCATCAACTGAGGAAAAGTTTTAACCTGTCAAATGCTAAATCTGTAACATCAGTCTGAGTCAGGTCCAGATGAGTGATGTTGGGACAGAGGCTGAGAATTTGACGAACCTGGAGATAAAAGAAAAAAGGAATTTGTTTTCACAAAAACATCTCATTTTTAAACAACCGTGTGAAAAATTAGGTTTTTGACTGCATACCATTTTGCTTGAGACTGTAGAGCTATATGCCAAAATAATGGACTTTACAGATAGACCCACAGCTGGAAGAAGGTTCTGGATAATCCCATTCAGGAGCCTCTTCTCTCTCTGAGCAGTGCTAATTGCAAGAGAGCCTTCTTTGTGACCCGATACATCTGAGAAGAAAAAAAAGGAACAAAGATGACTTCATTTCAACTATGACTGAAAGAAATTTACATGTTTGCTTCTTACTGAGTAAAATTTGTAAAAGAGATCAGTTTAATAACTAGTCTGGAGTTGGACTTTAAATTTATTATCATCTGTCTATGTTAAATAAAATGATGTGGGAAATACTGGAAAGAAAATGGCTAATCTTATTTAGATCTGTATTGCTTTTCTTCCTCTTTTCATGTCTTCTTTTCAGGTAAAATGTATTTGGACATCTTTGCTTGGTCCCAGTTACATTTTGTCCAACAGAAATAAAGTGGTTAAATCCTTAAAACTAAACTTGGATCAGCAAAATCTAACATGAAAATAAAAAGATCAGAATGTTTTTTAGGGCTTCACAGATTAATATAAAAAGATCAATAGAGTGAAAATGTATTGACCATGCTGAACTTGCCATTTTATTAATGAACAAGAATAAATTGTCCCTGTAATCTCTTGGCATTAAAATGGTTAAAAACAATAAGTAGAAAACAAAACAAAACGGAGGACAACATAAAGATGGTGAGTGACTAGATGGAATTGGACTGTCTGAACAAATGTGTTTTGAGATGTGATTTGAAGAGAGGAAGAGAGTCTATGGTACGGATGTCAGGGGGAAGAGAGTTCCAGAGATGGGGAGCAGTTGCTTAGAGAAAGCTTGCTCTAATTTATGCAGTAATATACAATACCAGTCAAAAGTATGGACACACTTTCTCCTTAGACTTAATGGGAAAGTGTGTCCAAACTTTTGACTGGTGCTGTACAATGCTATTTTAGTTGATAACAGAACCGGAGCCTCACCTGACTCATCAACATCAGCATCTTCATCCCATTCCTGATAGGCACGTCCCTCATTCTGCCGACTCTTCACCCATGCTTCGTCTGGCTCCTGGTCAAGATCCCCGGGGGCGCCACAATAATAATCGCCTAAAATAAAAAAAGCATTTATCAGCAATGCAGCACAGAATACCTAAGTGAATACGATAAAGTCCTAACCAGAAAAAAAATTGAATGATTACCAAACAGATGTGATCCTAAAGTGAACAAACATTAAACTGAATAGGTCATCTGCTTACGTTTCATGAACAGTCTTCACTAAATGAATGTGGAGCATACCTCTGGCCCAGTGAACAGGATAGAGGTGCCTCCACAAAGAGCCAGTCTTGGCCAACTGTGACCATGAGCTGCACACTTGACTGCAGCGACACAGATCATCGGGGCCCAAATAACGGAACAGCCTCAACACAATTTCTGTAGGAAGCTGGGAGATGTAGGTTGAAGAATTCCTGTTCTTGTCCAGTTCTGAAGTGGAGGACAAAAAAAGTTCAGCTTGAGGGACTCAAATGCCACAAAGATAATATACAGCTTTTATAAATGTCATCCACTTTCCAGGACAATGTACGCTTTCTGAAAAGTAACCATGACAGCAAAAAAGATATCTTCAAGTATCAGACAATGCACCTTAACATTCAAGAATCTGAGTTTATACAAAAAAAGGTGATGTGCATGCCAGTACTGTTGACTTTAATGGGTAAAATACTTAGTATGCTGACAGTAACATACAGCAGCAATACTGAACAGCGGCATAGATAACTGGAGACATCCACAAGAATGCAGGTTCAGGTATGGAAGAAATTAAACACTTTATGATAGTGACAATGAGTTAAATGTTTGTAAATATACCAACTCACCATAATCTGTCTTTTCGTGATCAGCATATTTAAAGGCTTTTTGCAGCTCCTCTGCCTGCGACCACAAACTGAAACCCTTCAGCACCTCAGCAGCACAGTCCGGTTGCTGTTGGTTGCAGTGTTGCGCTATCACCTGTTTTTTTATGTCCTTCAGCTCCTCATAGGTGAAGTACTGCATAAGCATGGGCTGAAACACCTGAAACAAATCTCCTTAGTTTGAAAACAGCTTACAGCAGAGTAATTCACTAGGGTAACAACAGATACATTTCTAAGAATGACATTTATGATTATAATTTAGTCTTACCAATTCTTAGGGAGAATCATCAATTAAAATATTCTTATAAAATAAATGTATCTGAGGATCTTGTACCTCTTCTTCCTCTTTCATGTGGGGCAGAAAGTCTTGTGTGAAAGCCTCTAGTCTCTCCTTCAGCTGCCGGGCATAGTTAAGCTGCTCATATTCACTCTAAAAATACAAAACAATTAGTAATTCATTGCCTGTGTCTGAAATAAACCTTTTTTTGTCCATATGCTACTGTATGTAATAGACAACAGTTTACCTAATACTGAGCAGTAAATGTAGTTTTCTGACGCTTATGATTAGAATTTTGCATCATCCCTGACAGAAAGTGAGTTGTGTAATGGACTTTCTGTAAAATCTCTAGACTGTGATGCACTAAATTATGGAACAGCTTGCAGAAAGCATTTGACATGATATTTATTTTTGTTCCATTGTGCTATTTTTCAGGGCTCGGGATCTGGGTTATTAGCTTAGACACTGTAAACAAGATCTGAACCTTCTCAGACCCAATTACCCAATTTTCTAAACTTTTTTTTTTTTTATTATTAACAGAAAGGAATTCAGTTTGACTGAACTATTTACAAATATATGAGCGGTATTATTTATTTCCACAGAAAGATTTTCTTTTGGACAGGAAGCAGGATCTTACTCCAAAGTAAAATAAAGTCTCTACTTTAGCAACTGGTACAGCAGAAGTTCGGATTTACACAATTGCCTAATTCTGGAAAGCCCTTTTTTTGTTTGCCAATAGCTTGAGAAAGAACAATAACTGTTGTCTCCAGCTAAGCAGTTTTTATAAATGGCTCACCCTCCAAAACACAGTTCAGCATATCAATCTGTACATCAAGCCATTTTTCTTCATAGTTAATATCTAAGTTCAAACTCCGTTAATCTACAGTAAAACTGTTTGATCTAAATTTATGAAAGCTTGTTCTAAATAGGCTGGAATACAAACTTTGATTTTTTAAAAGATGTATAAAGTTTCAGTTTTTAGTAATTATATGTAAAAAGTACTTCTGATGTTGTTGGTGGTGCAGCAATGTTTGCACAGTTGCATAATGGCTACTCTAATAACATAGTGTCACCCAACCATTGAGTATCTTGCATCAGCTGAGCTGTGTATAACTAAGTATGATCTTGCCTTTCTACTGAGGCATTTTTGTGCAACAAATACCATTTAAAGGCTATGGTAAAACCTTAACCTAGTGGCAGAAATATATCTGTATATTTACCTTAATGCTATGCAGCCCTTTTTCAAAGAGGGACAGCATTTCTGAAAGTTTGTTGTCGGCATGTACATTGTAGGCAGTGCAGCAACGCTGTTGCAGCAGGCCGATAATGTACTCATTCTCAATTTGTTCATGCATCTTGAACTCCTTAAAGGTGGCGCACAGTGACTGAAGAAAGGAGCGGAAGTCATTGTTGTTGGAGAAGTTGGTCTTTGACAGCTGCGAAAACCAAACAAAATTTGAGTCCCTAATAACAAAAACATTATTTGTATAATTGAGCCTCTTATTATATCTCGATTCTTGACCGTGCTGCACGTTCCTTCAAATCAGAGTAAAGTGATACTTACACAAGTAGTAGTGAATGTAAATTGACATTAGAGCTATGCACCGTAGCTCGTGTTAGCATAGCAGCAGTGCATTAGCTGGAGTCCTAAATGAGCTTATCTTACAAATATTTTAAGATAACTATTTTAACAAGTAACCTGCTCCTAATTTTTAATATTTCATACAGCTCTGCTTGTTGGAACTTTATAAACTGCGTAGCAGCTCGTAAAACGTCTTACATAACAAACCATTTTGCAATTAAAGCTAACAAACAGAAGGTACGTTTTAGCTGGGTAGAACTGTCTATTGAAGCTTTATATATATTATAAAAGCACACTAACACACAGTATGAAATTACTAGGCACGTTACATACTGGTAATGATCTAATCACATATCTGCTGAACTGTGTCGAAACACTAATAAATACTCATCTGATAGCCGCCTAGTCTCAATCCACAGTGCTTACTGCTAAACGTACAAGCTAACGCCTGCTAGCTAACGTGCTAGCTGTCGTTCACTACTCTTCTGTCAACACAGTTACGTTTCCCCTTTTTGGAACTTTACATTTACAACAATTAATAAATAATTTCTATAGACCTTATCGCAATAGAGGCCCACCAGCTGCTTCATTCGCCAGTGTGGGCCAGTAAACACATCCACCTCGTCTGGAAAAGGAGCCATCTTCACTGGAGTCCTCACTGCGTCATCTGCGTCGTCTACAATCAAACAAGGAGGTGTGCGCGAGAGTCTCACGTGACTTCAAGAGGGACGTTTGTAACTCCAGTTTTTAACATATTCCACGTCGAAAATATATCATAGAAACGTATCTCGCGAATACATTTCTGCCACAGAACGGAGGCGTGCTCCGATGGATATACTTTGAAGCATATGCGCTCCAGCAAATGTGTAAGCTACTCTCAGAAAATCAACGCATACGTTGGCTCTGAGGGGTTAAAACACACAAAAACAAAAGGAAATAACATTACAAAAAACAAACAAACAACAAAAAAATGACATTCTGATAAAGTCAATGTCTTCTAGTGTAAAAATAAATCAATCAAATGTTTAAAAAAATCAAACTAAAAAATTCTAAATTGCTTGAAATATTACATCAGAATCCTGTTATACTAATTACAAAAAGGAATTAAATTAATCAGAATCTGAAGTGAATTTTATTGTTACATTTTGAATTACTGGGTATAAGTAAGTGAATGATCGGTTAAATAGATAAACACATAGGAAATGATAAGCTGACCAAATGTAGGGAATTTATTTAGTTGAAAAAGAAAGTGTGGTAATTGACATTGTTGGTCGTAATCTTGCAACAACTGAGTTGATTATGTCACACTTAAATTTAGCAAAAAGAAAAAAAACAGTGTAAACAACAGAATGAGAACTGACAGGTTCAATATTTTGTGGTATAAAGATGCTTCTTCGTCCAAAAGTTAAACTTTGTTGAGGACTCTGCAGACTATCTGCCTTTATCTGGTAGGTGTATGGAGAAGTGTATTCTGAAAAGTTTCTACATGTCTTGGTAAAGCATGTAACACTATTTCTGCTGTAACCTCATCAGCATGCCATGCTTATCTATTTATTTGTTAGTGATTATGTATTTCAAATGGCAGTCAATGGAAGAAATTGTTTAAAATCTCATTTCAATGCTTTGGATTTTACTTCTGCACAAAAACCTTCAAGTTCCTTTCTTCATGTCATTCTTTCATTCAGGGTCTTATTCTGGTATTGGTCAGGGTTTGGAAAGTTTAATCGCTACAGGGGATCAGACTACCCACAAACAATTATCATAAGCAGAAGTCTGGACAAGAAAATCTATCAAAAATCACTGTTTTAACAGAAAATAAATAAATAAAGAAAATAAATTTAATAAAGAAGGAGGACAGGCAACTGGCTGCCACCAGCTCTGTATACATGAATGGGTACTTTGACAAATGTCAATTTTTTCTAAACATTTTCTGCCCATTGTTCACACGTAAATACAGTTCTTTGCTCCTGCAAAAAAAAAAAATTTAAATAAATAAATAAATAATAATAAAATAAACTTTTCAAACTTCCAGCTACAGTTTTGATATATGGACAGGGTAGCGATGTGTACAGCACATCTTTCACTATAGTGATAAGGATCAGAATGTGTCTCAAAATTTAGATTTTTAGATTTTTCGTTAATATTGCAGTGTTCTGATTTTTAAAATATTGTTTTGCTAAATGAATAGTTTGGTGAAATGTTCCCTTTCGTAAGTTTTTTATTTTGTGTTTTCCAGTTCAGTCTTTGTAAGAACTCTATAGACTTAGATTAGTTAATTTTTTCTGATTAAATAAATACAATTAGGTCTGCAGAAGAAAGATAAACGTGCTTTCACGGAATCTACTACGGTGGCTGCACCTCCACTGTTGGTTGCTAAGGGAAATGTCCACAGCAACAGTACCGTTAGGAGCGGCTGTCAATCGTTGGGAAATATGATTGACAATTTTAAGAACCAATCGTTTATCGAGATTTGAAAAAGCTGACCAATGAAAATGCAGGAAAATATATCTAAGTTAGATAGAGAGCGCGAGGCCAGTAGCAAGTAACAGACTGTCAGCGAGATAGCGCTGAAAAGAAAGACTAATGGTAAGCCAAGCATTAGCCATTTAGCAAAATTTGTACGCTGCTACCCAGTAAGTTTAGTTAGTTGTACTATTAGTAGGAGTTTTGAGCGTTGACGGGGCAGTCATTTTTATAAAGCATGAGTTGGGTCTTCCATCATCGTCTAGCCACCCTGTAAAAGGTAATGTTAGCTATCTGGCAGTTGTGTGTGGTCTCTCAGCATCACAACCCGTCTTAAGCGAATCCCTTTATGCCTCAAAGACAGAGCGATTCTGAACAGTGGTGAAATTGCTGCCATACTGTATTTTAACTCTAGCCATGCCATGTTGTTGATGCTTTTGCAGACCCAGCATGAGGAGCCTGTCATTCCAGTAACATGGACAAATACGAAAAGGTGAAGAAAATTGGGGAAGGCTCATTTGGGAAGGCTATCCTCGTCAAATCCAGAGAGAATGGACGCCAATATGTCATCAAGGAGATTGGCATATCTGGAGTAAGGTTTTATACAGAATTTGACACATTTAACTAGTATTAGTGCGAGCTACCTTCACCTTTTAATCTATATTTTACATTTGACAGATGTCAAGCAAGGAGAGACAGGAATCTCGGAGAGAGGTTGCTGTCCTTGCCAACATGAGTCATCCCAACATTGTTCAGTATAAAGAGTCTTTTGAAGGTATTAACAAAATTCAAAGAATTTACTTGCTAATTATAGGAATCCCAGAGGCAGTTTATTGAAATAATGTATAATTTTATTTATTCCCCCATGGTTTTTGTTCTTTCTTTGTGTTTTAATGTGTTTTTTTAAGAGGGGGGCTGTCTGTACATTGTGATGGACTACTGTGAGGGTGGAGACCTGTTTAAAAAGATCAACACTCAGAAGGGAGTACTGTTCCCAGAAGAGCAGGTAAGCCACTAAAACTCAACTATAGTCATGAATGTTTAGACAATATTTGTTAACAGGTTGAAAGAGTGCACTGATGAGATTCAGCATGTTCGTACTCATCACTCAACCTCTTGTAGCTGATTTTTAGATTTCCTTCTTGGCTTGTTCTACCATTAGAGTTACAAATGATGCTCATTGTTGATTCTGATGCTACATTGTGTGGCTTACTGTTCTCTCTCATTCCAAGATCCTGGATTGGTTCGTGCAGATTTGCTTGGCACTGAAGCACGTACATGACCGCAAAATACTTCACAGGGACATTAAATCACAGGTATCTTTTTCTGCATCACAGGATTTTTCTCTACAGCCACTTGTTGTTTATTTCATTCACACATCTTCTCAAAATGCCTGCATAGAATATATTTTTGACCAAAGATGGGACCATACAGCTTGGAGACTTTGGCATTGCTAGGGTCCTCAACAGGTAAGAGCAGTGTTGTCTGAATAGATCTGCAGGTATTTATTAATATGAGACATGTGGCTGGTAAAGCAGTTACAATTTTCCATTTGTTCTTTTCTTTTTATTCAGCACTGTAGAACTGGCAAGGACATGCATAGGAACACCATATTACTTATCCCCAGAGATTTGCGAAAACAAACCATACAACAACAAAAGGTTTGTGATAATCTGGAATACCAGGGTTGAGTATTGGTCGCATCTGTCACGTAAATTCAATGTTACCATGAACCCATTTAATTCATTGTGTGGGGATTATATGTTGTCCTCAAGGTAATGTCAGGATAATATGTCTGTTCTTTACTGACTGCACCTGCTTGTTTACATCTACAGCAGGAAGCTAATATTGATTTCTTCTTAAACTACTTTATGTATGCATGTAATCTAATCCACTTTACTTACAGCCAGGGAAGTAAAATTTAGCAGTATTTGAGTGTTTGCCCATATAGTTTTCCCAGCACTGACTAACCAACCCTTTTCATCAAGTTTATTATAAAGAACATATAAGGCTCACACACAATGTTGATACTTGGTGAATAAGTGTAATCTTACCCCAGAACTTATCCTTGTCTGTACATTTGTATGTTCTGTCTCCTCTCATTTTCCCCACTTTCCCTCCTTCTGCAGTGATATTTGGGCCTTAGGGTGTGTCCTGTATGAAATGTGCACTCTTAAGCATGCAGTAAGTATTCTGTGTGTGAACTACTTACATATTAATGTACATTTTACCCATCCTGTGGAGCATTGCAGTTCTGGCTCACATACTGATTTTGACCTCCGCCCTGTATCAGCTATGTGTGTAACTGATGAATATATAGTTTCAGAAATGTAGTAATTTGAATTAAGTTCTTGTTGTCTTTTCTTTGTAGTCGTCTTAACTAGGTGTATATGTGTACATGTGTTTCCTCTTAGTTCGAGGCTGGCAACATGAAGAACTTGGTTCTGAAGATTATCCGTGGCTCTTATCCTCCCGTGTCTGTTCACTACTCCCAAGAACTGCGCTCTCTGTTGGCGCAGCTGTTTAAACGCAACCCCCGAGAGAGGCCCTCAGTCAGCAGCATACTGGACAAACCTTCCCTTTCCTGTAGGATAGAAAGGTTTCTCACACCACAGGTAGACTGTAGCATTTTCTCTGAATACTATCTCAGTCTGCTTAAACCAAACTCTGGTCTTTGAAAAAGCATTTCTTGTTTCCTTACGTCAGATCATTGCTCAGGAATTCCGCCATACTTTTCTTCACAAGCAGCCTAAAATGGGTATGACGCAAGTGTCATCAGGTGAGCAAGCTTTGTGCATGCTGCTGTAGAATCTCTAGAATTTCCCACAAAAAAATTACCAAATCAGAGATATTTTAAAGTCTGCGTACAGAACTTTTAATCCCTCATATCAGGGTCCAAAGTAATCCACAATGTTAAAGTACATGCATTTATGACTTTATATGTAACTGATAAGCCGTAACATTAAAACCATCAAGCCAAACATCATTTAGGTGACTCTTGTATTTGTATCAAGACATTCATTTCTTCAGACCTCTGAACGTGTCCTGTAGTATCAGATTCTACAGTCATTTAGCAGACGCTTTTATCCAAAAGATACCTGAACATTAGCAGCAAAGCCTTTTTAAGTCCTGTGATGTTAGTCCTTCATGGGTTGAACTGCTCTCAGGTGCTCAGTCTGATTGAGATGTGGGGAATTGGAGGCAAAATCAGAATAATAACGTCCTCTTCATGTTCGCTAACAAATTCTGATTACTTTCTGTGGTGTGTCAGGGAGCATTATACTGGTGAAAAAGGCATATTGGCTTGCAGGTTTGTAGTCTCTAACAATGTTTAAAATTAAAGGTAAGTAAGCGCACCAATAACTGCTGTGAGGTTCTGTTTTCTGGAAGTGGGTCAGAAAATCTTGGAAAAAGTTTTGCAAATTAGAACTCCTCATTCATTTTGCTTTAATAATCAACATTTTGGTCTACAGACCTTGTTTAGATTAGTGCTTCGCAAGACACATGCTTTATATAGGCCATACCTCAGTCACACATCCAGTTGTGATCAGTCAGCTTTCATCATTAAGCCTATAACAAATCTTAGAAATCTCAACATAATTGGTCGGGGGGAAAAAAATCAACCAAAAAAGTAAAATTTTACAAAGAAAATCTAACAGTTTAATACATTTTTGTTTACTTCTTCCACCAAGAGTTGACAGCTCAGCTTAGAACTTAAGTTCCTTTTGAAAGGTAATTACCATTGTGGTTGTTTTAGTCAATGCAGATTTGTTTTGAATTGCTGCCGTTAGTGCTGATTCTTCTGCTGTTATTTTAACTGAGAGAAATACGAAGTTTTCTTTTAACTTTGTTATCTCAATTTATACCTCTCTCTTTAGCCCAGAAGATTACAAAACCAGCCAGCAAATATGGAGTGCCTTTAACAGTGAGAAAAGTTGCAGATGGAGCCAAAAAGCCGTCTGAGAGGAAAGCAGCTGTAAAACACAAACCGGTAAGAGGATTGTTGAAATTGATGACTCCTGAGCATCAATAATGATTTTTTTCCCCTTTTTTTACTTTTTGCTGCTTGGTGTCAAGCTCCGTGTCAAATTACAGAGGCCTTTCCCATTTGTGTGTGTGTTTTAACATCATACTGTGTTGGCAACCTCTGAAGCCCCGTGTCATATGTTGTTCAGGCCCCTCTCCCAGCAGCCCCTCACAGAAGAGTGAGTCAAGTGGAGGAAGAGAGGAAAAAACCAGAGGTATAGCTGAGTGCCCCATGTAACCTATGTACCCTGTTAGACTTCCCTCCTCCTTCTCTTCCCATTCACCCACACATGTGGGTCATTCCCTACCAGCATTGTTAGTTTTTTCTCCCTCCCATCATGCCTGTATCCTCACATTCACCAGTTTTCTGCTCCTGGCTTTTTCGGAGTTTTCTGCCTGAGTTAGCTTTCTCTGAAGCAGCCTTTTCCCTCCTGGCCTGCCTGTCCTGTGACAGAGCAGTCCTCCCGCTTGCCTCAAAGCAGATTTCTTCAAGATGTCCTATTGTATTTGAGGTGCTGTCATCTCATTCTGCAGGATGGCATCAAAAAGAAAAGGTTGGATCTCATTGAAAGGAAACAGAGAGAACAGGTGAGCATATGGTTTAGCTTCGGTATAATGTCTGATAGTTTTTGCCCTTTGTAGAATTTTGATCTGTCTCCTTCAGATGTTCCTGTTGAAGGCAGAGCAAATGAAAAGATATGAGAAGGAAAAGGTGAGTGGGGAATATCTTTTTTGTTGACACAATTACTACTATTATTTTATTACATTCATAAGTGTGGCAAGCCTCAGAATGGTAAATGTACTACTAATCCCTTGTTTGAATTATTGTGAAGTCACGAGGCTCAGGGCTGTTAAGTGTCCTGTCAGAAGATAGATCCGGATCACAAAAAGCATTATGAGATTTAAACACTACAGGTCTACTTAAGACTGAATTAAAGTCTGAGCCTGCAATCTCTTACAGATCAATCGAATAAACCAAGCCAGAGAACAAGGCTGGAAGCACGTCTTGAGTTCTAGTGGAGGTAGTAGTCCAGAAAGAAAGGTAACTCACATCTATTTCAACAAAATGTTGCTCAGGTGTTAAAAATATTTAAATGTTTTATGACTGGGGCTCATAAAAAAATTCTTTACTCAGTGTTTTGTAAGCGGTGGTAAGAGGGCTGCGGGTGTTGGCCGCCCTGTCTCAGGCCCTCTACTGGGGCTTTCTCCAGCCCTCATCCCCAGCAAAAGCCCACATGAACGCTACCATGCCGCTCTGGACCAAATGTCTAATAAATCACAGCCTAAAGGAGCCAGCGGAGAGGGACCCTCAACAGGACCTGGTAGTCCCATTCGGTGAGCAGAGATTTGTCTTTTGAAAGTTGGTTGTGGTGTATTTAATAATGGTAATGGTATGAGCTCTATTTGTCAGAGGTGTACCGGCTGCTGCAGGCCCAGTGTTGCCAAACGGCCCGTCCCATGTCCTAAACCCTGATGCAGTTAAAAGAAAACTTCAGAGGCTGCAGCATGTTTCAAAACAAACTCATATTTACCGGTGAGTTGATTCATAAAAAGTACACGTTAAAAAACAAAAAAACTGCATCCCATTTTTTTTTTCAGGTTGTAAAGGATTGTGGTTACGGTGTTCTGTTTTCAGGCAGCGTGGTCAGATGGGAGCTGAACGCGCCTTTCAGGTTGAAGAGTTTTTACAGCGAAAGAGAGAAGCCATGCTCAACAAAGTTCGCGCTGAAGGACAACTGGTATGTTGTATAAATGTGTTGCATGACTTTCACTGTATTTACCCCTGTTGCTGTAATGCTGAGTAATGATCATAGCCAATATTGTGAATCTTTACCTCTTTTTGACTAAAGCCCCCTGTACAGGGGCGTCAGCATGAGATTTATGCAGCACAGAAGACATTCTAGGAAGCTCCAATCCAAGGAAGCATACCAAAATGATGAGGAGAAACTTAGTAAAAGACTTTTCCAAGCATTGCCACCCAAACAAAACATAATTCAAACCCCAAGCAAAAATATGGGCATTATATGAAACAAAAACATGAGAGCAGCACTGCCCAATTCAGAGCTTCTGACAAAATGTCATATGAAAGCAAAGACTGCTGATTACATCCCTGTGTGACAAAAACTCTGGGAGCTAGCAGCCAAAGAGTAGGAAAGAAAAAAAAAATCATAAATCATGTCTTACTTTTCCTGTTTTATCTCACATCAAAAAACTCTGCTAATGTGTTCCCCTATGACTCTGCCTTTGAAATGGATCATGAAGGTCCTAGTAGTTTCCATGAGGATGAAGGAGATTTTATAGTGAAGTATTCAGTCTTTCTGTCATAGACTATCTTGGGCTTCACTTCTTTCTGGATCCTCATGGTGTTTCTAAGGTGCGTTTGGGAACTATCCCTCCATTCTCCTGATTCTGACCATTGATAGAGGGCTTGATAATCGACATCGGCCCATGGCTTCCTGACATATTTAAGTGTGTAACATATCAAACTGTTCAGGTCCAATTTTTTTAGCTTCTACTTTTGCACGGTTCTTCAGCAGGGCTGCTATCCTCTGGTTTTCACTGAAAGTAATGTGGTTTTATTGTAGGAGGAGATAAACATTTAGTTTGTCTGCTGTGTTCCAGGTGAATTTATTCTGATACACTAACACTTCTGGCACTTCTGTAGTAAACTCACCTGTCTTGGCTTCCTTAAGACCAAGATTATACATACAACCCTTGTAGTTGAGAAGATTTATTTTTGGTTTGTCATTTCAGAAAGGTGGCAGGAAAAATAGACCTAGTCAGGAAGAGGTTAAAGTTTCACAAGGCAACATTCCTAATATTAATATTGAATCGAATGGTTCATTGTAACAGAGCTCAAAGTCCTGGTGTTATCATTTTAGCTTTGCTGGACTAAGCTCAAACCCACAGGCTACATTGTTGGGGGAATTCAAATGTAAAGTCCATTCTGCTTTGTTTCTGTAGGATGTCCTAAATGAGTCTTTGTTGGTTGACACATAAATCTGCAGACAGAACAAAGACATCGCTGTTTGCTTTGGAGCTCTTCTGTTCTCTAGTGGTAGAAATGTGCTGAAGAGCCTTCACACCCGAGGAAGGCTCAGGGATCGTTGCATTATAGTCACTAGTTGATTAAATCTGGTGATCATATGTGTATAATACCACATTTTGTTATACATATAGTAATTTAATTTAACAGTGAATGTAAAGATGTTGGTCAACAGAGCTTTAATTATATTCAGCCCCAACTTGGAGTAATTTTGACAGTAGGATGTCAGGGCCTCCGTCCTTCTAAATTGAACTGTAAACAGGGTACTCGACAAAACCTGGCTGCAATCTATGGAAGCCGGACTGGTGCCATCCGGTGCAGGCGACCCAAAGTCAACAAAGAGGAGGAGGTAGGAGCCCAGACCTGAATACCAGCCTCACTCATAGCACGTCTGGCTTGGCACGTCTCATATGTCCGCACGAAACTCCCTTTGACACGCCCATAATTCCACCCGCCAGTTCAAAGTCATCCTTGTGTAACATTTGGTGTTTTGCAACACAGTGTGAGGTGTTTATTGATCCTAACAATGGCTGTTGTTCTATTTCAAATAATCATTCCAGTTTTTTAATTGTTTTTGGATTTTTTTTCCCTTTGTAATTCATGCTTAGTTTAATTTTTCATGGCATTGTTGTTTGCAAAAGTGTTTCTATTCTGTCTGATTGGATGATGATGCTAATCCAACGAAGGGTTAACAACGCTGGCATGTTTTTCTTTTCTTTTTGTGTGGATGCATAAATGTGACACCCAAAATTAATACTATGCCCTAGATTTCTTTTTTCTCATTATTCAGTATGTAACATTTGTGTATTTGTTCTCAGGAGTACTTGGCAAGACTCAGGCAGATCCGCTTGCAGAACTTCAATGAGCGTCAACAGATCAAAGCCCGACTCAGAGGAGAGAAGGTACATTCAGTCCTTACAGTCTGAGAGTGCCTGCAATGAGAGCATTTTCATCTCCCTCTGACATTTTGCCTCCTGGCTGTTGTTGGTGTGTGCGTTTCAGTATGACAGCGACGGCTCTGATAGCCAGGAGTCAAGTGAAGAGGCAGAGCTCAGGAGAAAGAAGATAGAGGCTTTAAAAGTGAGTCTGCAAGGAGCACAAAGCAATTACATATTGCATTATACAACTTTTATCTGATGACCTTATGGCTCGCTGCAGTGGTTGTTCAAAAAAGGATTAGAAGGTCTGAAGAGTAACTAGATTTTGGTCATTAAACTTGTTCAGCTGTGATTTTAAATCCCTCTACATTTGTATGTTCTGTCAGGCACAAGCAAATGCCCGTGCTGCTGTACTCAAAGAGCAGCTTGAAAAGAAGAGACGAGAAGCATACGAGAGGGAAAAGAAAGCTTGGGAGGAGCATGTAGGCTTCCATTCTGTTTTCTACCCTAACATCCAAAAAATGCAGAACTATTGCCTGGCCTTAAAGGTCCTTCAAGTATAAACCAATGATAGCTGTTTTATACTGTGAAAGCTTGCAGCTCGAGGGGTGAAGGTCGGCGTGGCAGCAGCGGCATCGTCTACCTCGGCCTCTGACAGTCCTCTTCCTCAGCCCAGCCCGTCTCAGTCAGACCCAGCTGCCAAAGCTTCAGCCCTGCCTGCATCCAAACCCAGCACCCCAGCTATATCCATGACTGCTGCCCTGAAGAATGTTGGGGCGGTCAGTATATATGTGCAAAGTCTATCATAGAGCCTTTTTTTATTATTTTTTATTTATTTATTTATTTGTGAGTATGTATATCAATTTAGCATGTTGTGTTTGACAGATTACTCCACCCAAAGAAAATTTGAATGGACCAGAAACTGCTACAGTAATGCAGGTGTGTTCATTTTTGTTAGCAAATACACTTCAGTAACATTTATTTGTGATTGTCATCCTTCAAAAAGATAATTTTCTTTAATGCTTTCTATTTAACAGAGTGAAAAAAAGCAGATTCTACGCAGACTTAACCAGAATTTAAAAGCCCAGAGCCCGCTTGAGGAGGCAGAGGAGACTTCTCCAACTCCTGTAGAACCAAGTCTTGATTCTTTGCCAAACCAGTCTGACACTGAGAAACGTCCCCCTTCAAACGGTGATCGTAAGAAGTGGGAAGCCGCAGAGCTGCCTGTGCTTCCTGTGGCTCAGCAAACCTTAGAGGAAACCGGTGCCACAACCGGCAGTAAGTCTTTCCAACACAAAACTCCTAAAAAAGATGGACTAACAAGATTATAGAATAGTTTTACAGTTCCATTTGCTATGCCTCATCAAATATGTTGATACACTTGAAGATCTCGTGGAACCACCCAAGATTTTTACTCATTTTTTTCTCATCAGCCACATCAACATCTTCAGAGGACAGACCGTCCTCTGCTGGTGACAGGAAGAAGTGGGAGGCAGGTGTTCCACTGGTCCTCTCTGTTGCCCAGCAGACTTTAGATGAGACATGTATCACGACCATCGGTGAGTGACCACCTTGACTGAGAACATGGGTGACCTTCTGGAAATTTGTTTCAACTCCACATTGTTTCACTGTGCCACAGATCAGACAGGTGAAGTCATACGGATGGATGGACCACAGGAAGAAGCTCCCAGGAAGGTCTGGGGGGCAAGTCCAGTGTGTCAGGTGCTAAGAGTGCTTCAGGAGGCAGAGCTCCAGCCCCTCACCCAGCCACTGGAGACTGTTTCCATGTGTGAGGATGGGTTTTCTAGTCCTGGTAGGATTTATTCACTTGTTCTCTTTATTATTTGCTCAAAACTCAGAAGGGAGAGATTCTTTGAGTCTTTTCTTTGCTATTGATGGTGTATGTTAACCCAGCAGCTGCCAACAGTGGGAAAACACCTAGAGAAGCGTTGACTTCTGCTGTGGGTCAGAGCCTGGCTGCTGAAAATCAGAATTCAGATCAGAACACGTCTGTTGCTGATGCACCACTGCCACCCAACCTTACTGATATTCAAGGTCAGCATGCAATTCAGAATGAGATTAATGAGACATTTTGTTTTTAGACAAAAGTTTATTTTAACACAGTGCAATTCTGTCTGGCTTGGACTTCTCCAGATCCAGCAGACCTGGAGTCAGTGGTTTTGGAGGAGAGTCCTGAACAAGCCTCACATCCTGCAGCTAGTGTGCAGCAAGCATGGGAGCAAGAAGCCCAACAGCAAATGTGACCGTTTGTCTCCCTGAAAAATTTGTATTATTTTTGTCCTTTGTACTGACATATCCAGAAGTGTTTGCTGCGGCAATAGAAGAGGAATTTGTTGAGATTTTTAGTAGACATTTGTTGAGCCATGTACTTCTCTTGTAGGCCACCTGAGGGCGGTATAATACCAACATGTGCCAAGGAGGTTGAAAAAAGTCCAGAGAAACCAGCTGAATCGTCTGGTGAGATTAATGTGTAGTGAGCCTTAGCCACTTTCTTCCAGTGTCATTATAATCTTAATTAAATCTTCCCTTCCTTTACTCTCAGCGGGTTTAGCCCAGAATGAGGAGCCCCTGTTTCTGAAGATTTGCTCACCAGCCCATCGGCGCACTGCTGCCCTAGCAGTCCTCTCTGCCCAGTCCTCCATGGATGAATCATCCTCCTCTCTGGCCTCTCGCTCACGATCCGTCTCACCTCTGCGCACTAAGCACCAGCATGCCCTCCTCATTGGTCTCTCCACGGGCATGTTTGATGCCAACAACCCAAAGGTGATCAAAAGCAGAAACTTACAATATGAGTTGGATTGAAAGTATTACACAACAGTGTGGGCTCTGTTATATTTTTAGATTTTGCATGATCAGGTGTTTCCACCCTTGGTCTTGAGGGCGATGTGATGGAAGAGGCTTGTGCAATATTTTGGATGGGATTTAATTCTTCTATAATAATGAGGGGGAGCTGGAAAGAAGCCAGAGCAATTAATCTTGTAGTCTGAATGTGCAGTGGGTGTGATGGAACAGAAGAAGCATCTATCAGCATATATCTTTCATAACCTCGTTCTCTACAGTTTGGGGAGCTTGGCTCACTTTTTCTGCTCTACACAAATACAGGCATATGGAATATAAATATGTCACAATACCAAACACATCCATCTGACCTCATACATAAAATGCTTTGTGTATTCATAGTAATTTAATCTACAGTTTTAGGTTTTTTTTCTTGAAAGATGTTATGCAATCTTTTTGTGCAATTTTACCGTAGAAAAAACAAAACATTCATTTTCAGAACACTTTCATTGTTTAACAGACATGTTGGCTTCTAGTCTTTTTTTTTAAATCATCTCTTTGTTTATTGCATGTTTGAGCCTCATGTCGATACCCTACATGACACTGTGCTTGCTTTGCACTGTCAGATGCTGCGTACGTGCTCTTTACCAGACCTCAGTCGACTCTTCAGTCCTCAGCAGGACGCTGCAGTGACCAACGAGACAAGTGCAGCCCCAGAAAACAACTTGGAGATCGAGGACCTGGAGGAGGGACCCAAAGATGATGACCAGTCAGAAGCTGAGGAGTAAGACATGCACAAATTGAATATTTAAAGCAAAGAAATGCTCCAACCTGACTGATTTTGACAAATTATAAGCACCTATAAAGGCAAGTCTACATTCTGTGTCATATATCATGTATACTCTGCCAACAAATGTATAGTTTAATTGTAAATATCTCTATAATAAGACTGTGCTGTGTTCCGTAGTGCATATGAAGACGAAGATCTGCGAGACATCAGGGCCTCTATGGAGAGACTGCTGCAGGAGGAAGGCGACATCACAAGGAGCCTTCCGGATGATGGAGCCGGAGACTTCAATGGAAATCCTCCAGAGGATGGAGACCACGAGCTTTTCAACACGATTGCAGCTGATATCGATCGGGACAACGATCAGATGGCAGTAGACGACGACGACGATGAAGAAGACGACGAAGAGGATGAAGATGAGGATGAGGACGAGGAATGCTCTAATGGGAGTCCCGCTGATGAAGAGGCTGGGGAGTTGCTTTCTAATGGTGTGGGAGAGGAGCACCACAGTAATAACAAGCAGCTCAATGAAGAGTGGCATTCAGGTAGGAGGGGGTTTGTGAAATTATGCAACCTAAGCAGGTTTTAATTAAGTTGGTTTATTATTTTCATGCAAGAACCTACATCAGTTTCCTTTTTGTTTTGTTGTTTTGTTTGTACTTCGTTATGATTTTACAAAATCATAAAGAATGCCAGAGCTTTTGTTAAACTAAGCAGCTTTTGTAGTTTTATGTAAATAAATATAAGATTAGCTTGAGAACTGATGCACTCTACTCCTCTTTAGATGGCAGTGGAGAGGACCAGGGTGGAGAGACTGAGCATCATGACAGCATCTTCAGTCGTCTGGAAGAACTTCGCTTCAACCTGGAGCAACAGATGGGTTTTGAGAAGTTTATTGAAGCCTACAACAAGATTAAGGTATGACTTATAGATTATTTTTCTGTAAAATGTTAGTTAGAGGCTGGAATAAAGTGCTACACATAGTGACTCACTTAACTTTTCTTTTTGTTTTTCTTCAAATTCTCCAAGGCTATACATGAAGATGAAGATGAGAATATTGAACTGGGCTCCAGTTTGGTCTTCAGCATCCTTGGAACTGAGCATCAGCATCTGTATCCCAACATTCTTCATCTAGTGATGGCAGACGGAGCATATCAGGAAGGTTAGTGACAGCAGCAACTGATTTAAAATTCGACTGTTTCAATTTTATTTATCTGTATTTTCCACAACCCCACTTCCTTTCCAGTTCCAGTCACTTCCAGTCAAGCTGCAAAATACATATAAGAAAATAATAAATGTCTAATCTCGTCTCTTGAATCCTGTGCTTTGTTGTTGCTTCGCTGCAGCTAAGTCTGTCAGCATGTGGCCACACTAGAAATAGACATTAGGGGTGTTGAAAGGTTTGAAAGGTTTCCCCAAAGACAGGAGCAGCCTTCAGATATATTTTCTCACTGCACATCTCAATTTGACAGCTTGTTTTATTTCTATTTTTACTGGCTCTTGAGAGAAAAGATGCACATGTTAGATATTTTCCCCGAGGACTTGTCTCAAGAACAGTGAACGATGTGTCTTGTGGCTCCCACCCATCCTTTTTTTGATACTTTTGCAGAAGCTAACAGACAACAAAGACGTGCTCTGTTGTATTGGATAATAGTCTTTTGATTACCGTCACCATCAGTCTTTTAATCTGTTACATTCAAGACCCATGTCAGACAACACTTCTGTAGGTTTAAATCTGTGCTGATGATATTAAATGTTTCTGTTTATCATGCAGGATTTTTGTAAATGAGGATTAAGAATTTAACAAAGTCAGCTGAACATTATGATTTAAGCTTTTCTTCATAGAGAGCTGTTTATTAGTTCGATCTGAAAGTGAATCGGTGCTTTCAGGTTTGGACTTAAGCTTGGTGTGGGAGTTATTCCTTGTGGTCCGATTATGTTTGCATCCATTTTTCTTGTCTCCTGCTGTCTCTCTATGTGCTGCATATTAATACAGCCAAATGTCCAATATAGCCATTTTTAGTCACATATTTTTGTTTTGCCGGCTAGTGAAACAAGTTGAAATTGTAACTGAAAGGTGACTACTTTTCAACATGTTGACAGACTACTTGTCAACATGCAGTCGCTATTAAAGCATTTCTGTGCTGTTCTGCTCAAATAAAATTCTGATTTTTAAAACCACTGCAATATGTTACAAAAACAAACTTCAAAAAATTCAAAGACACTATTATTTTGGCTATTTTTACAATTTTTGATAATTTCCTGGAAAAAAAATTTAGAAGTGAAAGCATGTCTTAACATTAGTATCACTGGAATTGTGCAAACAGCTTGTAGGTACTGCTGCCATTGACGGAGCAGAACAGAGACAGAGAGATGTTCCTCAATAAAAGACCTTTTCCTTTAAAGCTAACTGATTTGTTGCCAAACGGGTGGAAAGGGGGTCTGAAAAGTGGCTAAAGCTTTCATGAGAAAATAGACTTGTGTCATGGAACCATTTGAGAAGCATTTTGTGCTCAAACTTTCCAAACAAGGTGAACAAGACTGAGCCACAGCAGTGCTTAAAGCTAAGTGAAAAGTGAAGAAATCAGCAGACTTGTCACAACAGTGAGATTTTATCATTGATTAAGTGAACTGGAGGGTGATTTAAATGTTAAACACATTGAAAAAAGTGGCTGTAAAATTGTGCAAAGTTAATCCTCCCAGAAAGTTGGCCTATATGGCCGGAGAAATTCTTGGATGCTCCCTATTGGCTAACTTGGAGAAAAATAAAATGCAATCCCCTAGAGCCAACATTTGCAGCACATGCTTTGTGTCATAGTACTTTGTGTGTGTCAATCCACCATATAATATTTTACAGAGAAAGTGACAACCTTTCCTCTGATTATTGTGTATCTGTGTAGTTTCTGTCTTTTAGAAATCACACACATCAGTCAAGTTGACATCATAGATTTTTTTCTCATCAGACCAAAGTGGTAAATGAACTGACAGTTACATCAGTTACAACACATGGCTGAAAATACATCATAAAATAAATGTTTAATGTTGTTGACTTAGGTTAATGGTTTGTTATAATTACCCAATACAACAGCAATAGTATTTAGCACATAAAACATTGTGCATTGCTTTATTCTAGCATATTTTATGGAGAGTCATAGCTTCTTTTATGAATCATCTGCTCTAATGAGGTTTTCTTTGTTCCATTTCAGATAATGATGAATAGCATTTTGTGTGATGGAGCTGCTGGCAGTGGTGACAATCTGCTAGCCATTTGATGTCTTCCCACAATTCACATCTCTGGCAGAAGGATCTATGCATGAAAGTGTGGAAGCCGCACATCTTAACAGTGTTTCAGGCACATGTGCATGATATATAACCGGAACACTTGAGACTGCGTTTCGTTCTTTGACTATCAGCACCTGGAGCTCTTTTTCTAACCGGTGTTCATTCAGAAGTGCATTATCACATCTGTGTTCCTGTTAACCAAAGTTCATTTCAAGCTACTTCAAATGTTTATGGCATTCTACGTCTGCAAATGAATGACACACATATGTAATGGCACTTATATGTGTAAACTGTTCTGTTTACTCTTTACTGTTGGTTCTTCAGTGGCATTTTGTTGTGGCGGATAAGATCTGGTCCTCTCAGGTGCTCTCATTCTGTGTTATGTTCAACTACAGCTTCAGATTACAAATCAGGTTACCCTCAACAAACACACAAAAACAGGTGAACCTCCTTTACTTACAAGACTTTTCATCAAACCAGAAGTTAAATCTTATCTAATACATTTTCCACATTTCTTACTTTTTCAGTTTACTCAGATTAAATTTAAAGGTATTTGTGAGTGAGATGTTGGATGTTGCCATGGTACTGTAGCAATACTGGCGCGTGTGATGTTTGGGCCCAGTCAGACTGAATCAGAGTTGTCCTAATGGTATAACCTATCGTTTAGATGCTACTAATAATTTATGTTTGGTTATAAATTAAATGCTGTAAATCTTTTTATGGAATAAAAACTTTTTTAAGAACTTAAAGGCTTTTTTTCCTCTTTTTTTTTCTTGATGCATCATGCCATTTGACACAGATGTGAAAGTTACCGCAATTCTAAAAAAGTTTGGATTCTGTGTGAAATGTATATAAAACAATGCAATAATTTGTAAATATCATCAACCCATATTTTATTCCCAGTAGAACTTAAACATGTCAAATGTTGAAACATCATTTTTGAAACGTCATTTGTTGAAAAATCTCTTTTTGAATTTCTTGGCATCAACACACTTCTATAAAGTAGTTCCAGGGTGATGTTTAGTGTTGTGGAACATTCCCTCTTTTAACAACCATCACTAAACATCTGGGAAGGGAGGAGACCAGTTGCTGGAGTTTTAGGAGAGGAATGTTGTCCCATTCTGGTCTGATGCAGGATTCTGGACCTTCATTGCTGGATTTTTGCTTTCATGATGCTCAAATGTTTTCTACTGGTGGAAGGTCTGGACTGCAGGCAGGCCAGTTCAGCAGCTGGACTCTTCTCCTGTGAAGCCATGCTGTTGTGATGGATGCAGGATGTGGTTCAGCATTGTCTTGCTGAAATCTGCAAGACCTTCCCTGAAAGAGACGTCTGGATGGGAGCAGAGGTTGCTCTAAAATCTCTGTGTACTCTTCAGCATTGATGGAGCTTCACAGATGTGGAAGCTGCCCACGCCAAAGGCACTAATGCAGCCCCATCCCATCAGAGATGCAGCTTTTCACCTGTCCACTGATAACAAGCTGAATGCTCCCTCTCCTCTTTAGTCTGCAGGTAAAGGTGTCCATAGTTTCCAGAAAGAATTTCACATTTAACCAATCTGACCACGGAGCAGTTTTCCACTTTGGCTCAGACCATTTTAAATGAGCTTTGGTCCAGAGAAAACAGCAGTGTTTCTGGATCATGTTCACGTATGGCTTCTTTGCAGGATAGAGCTTTAACCTGAATTTGTGGATTTCAGGGTGAGCTGTGTTCACAGACAGTGATTTCTGGAAGTGTTCCTGAGTCCATGCAGTGATTTCCAGTAAAGAGTCGTGTCTGGTTTTAATGCAGTAAAAAGCTGAGGGCCCCAAGATCACCACCAGCATTCAGTTTCAGCCTTGTCACATGTGCACAGAGATTCCTTCTGATCCTCTCAATCTTTAGATGATATCACACTTTGTAGATGGCGGGGCTTAAATTGTTCCACAATTTTAGACTCAGTTTGTAGTAGAGTGAACCTCTGCCCACCTTTATGACGCTCCTATGTTGCTGACCACCATCTCAGACACACAACCTTTCAGTCTCACAAACTGTGGTCTGTTTGTTAGGTAGTCATAAATCCAGGTGGTTGTGGAGGTATCCACCTGGAATTTATTGAGCTTCTCAAATAACAGAGCAGCTATTAAAAACACTTGAGAAATCAAAGAACATGATCCTCATCCTGCAGCCTAATGTGTCCGGACGAGAGTCTCTGAGGCAGGTAGATGATGGTGGTGATAAAAATATTGGTTTGTGAATTTTGTTTAATTATTATTATTATTGCTTTTTTTCATTTACATTTTACATATTGTCCCAACTTTTATGGAATTGGGGTTATCAATGAAAGCTTTTGTAATCATTTGATTAGAAAAACAGTCCTAGAAAAGATTCAAGGGAAATTATTCTGCTTTTCACACATCTCAAGGCTGCGGTGTCACGTGTGAGCACATAAGACTATTTTCATCTTCAACCTTCAGCAGAACACTCACCCTTCTGTCAGCATGCACAATTCATATGTTGTCGCATACCTTGTGGAATTGTGTCGCTCAGGCCTTGTGGTTTTTAACCCTGCGTCTGATTCAGTGAGACTGGAGAATCTGTGGTGAGTGGCATCATGAGCTTAACTTTTTTTTTTTTTGTCCAGCGCTGTCCGTTACTGACTAAAAATGAAGTTGGAGTGAAAATGAAATGTTCAGTAAGAGAAGAAGGTGAGCTGCTGGTAGTACCCCCCCACCACACACACACACACACACACACCCGCATGTATTTTAAAGCTGAGCCAGCACATTGCATCCAATACAAATTATGGAAAACATGAAACATTCATGTATGCTCTGCAGGTTTAAGCTTCCATACTATCCATTTTCTACTTATTCAAGCTGCCTGTCCAGAACCAGAAAGGAAGAGCGCTTATTGCTCTCATAAACCCTCATTAAATATTAATGCTGCATGATAGCTTTGTTCTGGCTTGATCCATGTCTGATCCAGTAATTCTGTTTTAAGTCATGCTATGTTGCTTACTATGTATGGGCGGCTGCTTTATTTCTGTAGTGATTTGCATTTTACTTGTCATGAGGCTTAAATGGTACATGAAGATATGCAAACGTCAGCAGGAATAAACTAGACCAGAAAAATAGCATAAGAGATTTAAACAAAAATGCCTAGTTGTCTTTTCACAACACCAAATAACTTCTTACACCAACACACATCACTGTTTCCTCCATGATTGTCCGGTTATTGGTTTTATAATCCTTGTCTTTCTCTTAAGAAGAAGTGGTAAGTGAAAGCTGAAAAACGAGGAATATCCTGGACCAGAATAGTAGCATAAGAGATTTTGACAAAATGTTTATTTGCCTTATTTAGCATAGAGTGTAATAATACAGCTTTTCTGCTACTATGCTGGTTGTAAACGGGCATCTTTTATAACATTGTTGCTTTAAAGTTAGCTGGTTTCATCTCTGCATGCCGTTTTTAACAAATTTTATTAGCTCCTGAACTATGTTAAATATCACAGCTGGACTAAATTTAGACAAAGCAGTAAGGAAAACAACAATACATTCTAGGATATGACCTATACGGTGCCACTGACTCCCTATTATCTCACAAGTAGGATGTAATGAATTTGATTTTGGTTGGCATTTTCCAGCAGGCCGGTGTTTGGCCTGATCACTAGCACTGAAGTGGAGAAAATCACTCCTGGTAGAAATATAGACACTCAGCAGATATCAGGCAGTATTATTTGAAATTCAGTTATGGTCCCAAATTTAATTTAAAAGCAGAATGCCTTGAGCTAAGCTTGAGTAATTTTAAAAGTTTTATCAAAATGAAGATCAGTGGATGTCAAGGTGATTATCTGAGGAGGATATATAGGCCAAGATATTTGGTCTGCTTTCACATTACAGAAAGAAATTTAAATTTAAACTTGTAGACATCGTTGTAGCTCTGTAATCTAAATTAAAAAGGCTTCCGTCTGTTGTGTTTAATTTGTTTCAATGCCTTCAATCTTGAATATCTATGAGTTGTACCGGAGAGAGCAATCTTTTTGTCAAGGTCTATCCTTTCATGGAAATTGGAGCATATGTCTTGTCAGGTTCTCCCCTGCTCTCCTCATTCTCCCTTTGTAAGCAGTAACACAGCTGTCACTTCCATCATCTCCACGTCTGTGTGTGTATGTGCCTTGATCTCTTTTTTTCTACTCTCAGGTGCAGTCATTATGAAAGATTATTGCATTTCAGAGTGAACAAATCATTCCTGTTGCCCCTCTGAATAACATCAAAATAATGTCTGCTTTAGTTTTTTACAGAGAGAAAAAAAATCACTGAGTATCTGCAGAGTGTAAGTGGGTGGTGATACAAAGGGGTCAAGCTGGAAAGGAGGGCAGAAGCCATTGTGTGGAAGTGGAGGTGGAAGTGGAGGGGGGATGGCGTACTGCCTTTTCACTCAGAGAAAATATGACCTGAGGGCTCCTGCCAGCTCTCCTGGGATCACATGTGACAGAGAAGGCGACCTTCAAATAAATCTCCTTCTTTATTGCTCTTCTCGTGTTCTCCTTCATCCTTCCCTCTTGCTCAAAATGCAGTGTCCTCTGAATGAGATCAAAATAAATCACATTTATTGTTTGGCTGCGTCTCACCAGCCATCCTCCCTCTGATGTAGCGCTGTGCTTGTGTGGTGAAGGTTTCTTTGCAGTCCATGGTGCACTTTAAATTCATATTTTGCAACAAAATCAGGCCCTTTGATTAAGTGATCTCCTTCTCACTTTGGATCTTTTGGTTATTTCATGTTAGCCAAAGACACGTCCAATATTTATTTCACTTCGGCCTTATGAGAATATATTGGATAATATCATCCTTGTGTTGTGGAAAAATGACTTTAGTATCAACATCGTGTACACTAGGAAGTATTTATTGCTCAGGAATGCGTGAAAGTATGGAAAATCTGTTTACTATTGCATGAAAATAGTGGATAATGTGACCACCAGATGTCCCTATTTACCTCTGCAGGACTTAATTTGGTACAAAAATTGCAAAAAGTGGGGTTTTCGTTTATTACTGGGAACTATCATGTTCTCACATGTTGTTTATATATATATATATATATATATATATATGTGTGTGTGTGTGTGTGTGTGTGTGTGTGTATCATTTTATATTATATTAGAGTTAGAAAACTAGACCTGAACCACCTAGGTTCCTAGGTCGAAAAAGATAGATCTAGGCAGAGAGGGGACGTTGATGGGGTTAAGGTGTGAAGTCGTTAATCTGAAGTGGCTTTAGAAATACAGCTTAACTTCCGTATTTGTGGCTGAAAGATTAGAAAATAAGTAATTTTCCACTACGTCTGTAAAGGGATGCTACTTTTTGACATAATATTCCAGGTCACTAAAAGAAAAGGTTTCAGTTCACGCCCTTTTTACAAGGCAATAGGCGGCCTTCTGGAGCACCTCGGAAATTTCAGCTTTACACTGTTGTCAGTATGATTCGATCCTCAAATTGCCACATGTTCACAAATTAAACTTTAATTTAAAACAAACACATGCAGATAACAACTATTATAAATGTAACATATAACTTTGAGACAAGAAGGTCCCCCTGGTCTTCTTTCCTGTAACCAGTTAGTCAGTCAAGATCAGTCTAGTAAGGGTACAAAATGTCTACAAAATATAACTGCATTTATAAATATAACATGCATAGTTTCCATTACAATGAGCTGATGTTCATTTACA
Source organism: Melanotaenia boesemani (assembly GCF_017639745.1). Taxonomy (NCBI): domain Eukaryota; kingdom Metazoa; phylum Chordata; class Actinopteri; order Atheriniformes; family Melanotaeniidae; genus Melanotaenia; species Melanotaenia boesemani. The sequence continues at coordinate 27,859,248 of NC_055695.1, read as the reverse complement.
GTCCTTTCTTTAATATACAAACAAACAAACAAACAAACAAATAAATAAATAAATAAATAAATTTCATGTAGTTTGGCTTTTGATGTCATAGCTGTTTGATAAATCTGTATAGCCATTTACTTCGTATCTCCAAATGTTGCATTTCGTGTAAATCAATTGTGTTTTTTACCCGCATTCACATAGTATTCTACTTTACCATTACAATTGAACGCCTCATACTCCCTCCCCCTTCTCCCCTTGTTCCAGCAACAGTCCCGCAGAACAGAAGTACTAGCATGGCGCTCCGTGCGGTAGGAGTTCCGTTGTTTCGTCTGTATCTATTTCATGTTAGGTTTTACTCAAGTCTCTGACAAAGGCATGTTTACTGTATAAGTTACATGCCTGTAAAGAAAAAAACACATCTCATAAAAACGGTAGTATTTGTTTAAAACTTAAGAGATAAGTGGCGACTATATTTTGGGTGGGTTGCTAACTTAACGTTAGCAAGAAGGCAGAAAATTGGGAGATAGGGAGCAACAAGAGGAGGAGTCCTGTTTCGGAAAAGGTAAATTGAATTGCTTTAAGTTCTTAAAATTGGTGGATATGGACTGATCCTCGTCGTATTGACTTATTGAAACAGTTTATTTATTTTTTCTCAAGTGCGAATGTGATAAAACTCCACTATGTACTTGTTTACATGGTGGCAGCGTTAAATTACTATTGTTGGCAACTGTAGTTACCAGCAAACATGATTAAATGAGCTTTGTAAGAGTTTTTAATACTTACACAGCAAAGAAGACTCTACTACTTAGACTCATACCACCGTTAAAAACTATCACTACGCATTTTTATTGGTTAAGTGTTATGTAATAATGAGATTCCCCTGAATAATATCATTATATTGCTGTACAAACTTAAAAGATTTTATTACTGTCATTGAAATTTATTTATACGTTGTGGGAATTTAAAGCGTATGTTGGTTGTGTGTGTATGTATGTTTAAATCATTTACCAGACCTGTTGTCTTTGATATTCCTCTGTTTTACCTTTTTTAAAGACAAATCAAAGTATTTCACTATTGCACTGCCACTGTAATTTCTTTTTTGTTTGTTTAAAGCTCCAAGATCACAGTTTCCAGGTGTAATTATGCCTTCTAAAGTAGATTAGATTAACTTTGATCCCCTAATCATTAAACTAGTAAAAGATAAGACAGTGTTTTAATGATTTTATAAGTGTTATCAACTTATTAAATGTGGCATGGAACATTGTGTTTAACATCTTCATGCTCAGCCGATAAAACAAAGATAATACAGCTTCAGCCATATGTCACGTCTGCTATATGGATAATATGACCTATTTCTTCTGTATGCAGTTGATTAATTTGCATCTGTTTACCTTTTTTTTCCTAGCTGATGCGAATGCCATGGCCATAGCCGAGGCATGGGAGTGACGTGACAGTCCTTGATCTGCTGTTGAACAAAAACCTTTTCAGGATCATGCTTTGCTGAAGTAGAGGCAAAATACACAAAGAATGGACGAGTCAGTATTGCTGGATTTGCTTGAGTGCCCCGTTTGTCTGGAGCGCCTGGATGCTTCTGCAAAGGTTCTTCCCTGTCAGCACACCTTCTGCCGCAGATGCCTCCAAGGCATCCTAGGTTCACGCGGGGAGTTGCGCTGCCCAGAGTGCCGGACGTTGGTGGAGTGTGCCGTGGATGAACTCCCAAGCAACATCCTCCTCGTGCGGCTGTTGGATGGCATCAAGCAGAGGCCACGGAGGGCTGGCTCTGGGGCTGGAGTCTGCACAAATGGTACGTCAGGAGCCATGGCCAGGGTGCACGGAAGTGGGACGAGGGACCAGGGCACAGCGGGAGCTCAACCCCAGCGAGCTCAGGCTAAGAGCACCATTGTCCGGGTTAGTATGCTGACTGACTGAACTTGCATTAGTGAGCTCCAATCTGTGTTTCCCATTGTTAGGGTCAAGCTGAAACAAAATAGACAAAATCTGTGTGGATTAAAAACAGCATGTTAGCTCTCTAATCTTTGCTGTGGATTATTTGTAATCATGATGATATTAAAGCCAGCCAGTTGACTGGCAGCCCAGCCTTAATACAGACAGAGCTTTACAGCAGTCAATAGTTTAGTCACCAAATAATTCCGCTTTGTGTCAGTACTAGACAGACCTTTTTCATCATTAACTGTCTCTTAAATGCTGACAATGTTGTAAAGTCTGTCCTGCATTGAGATTTTGCTTCACTGTTGATGTAAATGTTTGTGTGAATTTCAGCACCAGGGGGTGATTGCTTTACCAATAAAACTTGTAAATTATACTTAAAGAACCAGGAGAAAATTGTTAAATGCCTGCCTGGGAGTTTATGCTCCTTTTTATTTTATATAAAGACTGCCGATGAGACAGAGAAAAACAGCATGCAAGGTTTTTCTATTTATCAGCCCAGTGGGGATTTAAAAAAAAAAAGTTAATTACAGTTTCTTTTCCTTTATAGTTGTATGAACGCGTAAGGTGAAACCAGATTCAAAGCAGAAAGATGTCACTGCAGTCCTTCTTTTGCATAAGTAAACGAGACTATTTTGCATAAAATATAGGATATGTAACAGAATAGCATTTTCTTAAAAAAAAAAAAAGTAAATTAAAATGGCTTAATACTTGAAATATCAAGTTTCTTAACATTTCAAGGTGTAATTATACCCAAATTACTCTTAGGATGGTTTCAGAAAATGTGAGCGAAGAGAAGGGGGGGGTTGTGGGCCCCTCTTTGAGCTGCACCGGTCTTTTCCAGGGGAGGATAAAGTAGATGAAAAGATGTCAAGGTCCTGTGTAGAATCACTGGAATGTCAAAGCGCTGATAATGTATCTGCCTAACCATGCAGGTATGAAGATCAGAGACCTTGCAGTAAATTGCTGCCGGGGGACCCGCCTCATTTGCCAAAGTATCACTTTAGAGAATTAGGGCTCATTTCAAAGCTGTTTGTGCATTTTCAAATTCCCGTCGCCTTCATTCCTGGTTCTGAGAAGGCTGTTTCTTGTAAATAAAGAGGTTGCCATTTAAAGCTAGGTCATTATCTCATCTTTCACGTTGATTCCTCTGTGTGCGCATGGAGGGTATACATGCATACACTCTCTGAAGTCAGTGGAATAAGTGTAAAATTGTCCATTCATTTATTTGTTTATGTTTATTTGGATCCCTATTAGCTGCAGCCGACAGCAGCCACTATTTGTTCCTTCGGTCTGTCTGTTAAGTGCATCCATCCTTAAACTGGCAAAACCATTGTGGGCCCCTGAGCAAGGTCCTTAACCCCTCAGCTGCTCCCCGGGTGCCAAAATATGGCACCCCACTGCTCTCTAATAATCTGGAGATGGTTGAAATACAGAGGCTAGTTTCCTAATATAATATATATATATGTAGAGTAAAGTATTTTTGTAAATTATTAAATGTGTCTTTGTTATAGATATATTGATAAAAACAAGTAGTGCTTATAATAATCTAAAATCCATTCAAGAGTTATTAACTATTTCCCTTGTATTTTTAATGATTATGTACACTGTTGTGTTTTGGACAATGGTCTAAAGGTTATTTTGCTGTTTTTTAAGCAGACGACACAAAAAGACATGGCTATGCAGGTGTAAAAGTTTCGGAACATAAAAGGCAGAGATCAAAGCTCTCCCAGATTGTTCAGCCTGATCTCTGGCCAGTTCTTCACAGGGACTAAACGCTTCACTGCTCCTGGTTGACACCCTCAGTCCCATTTCTTTTTTGTTCGTCATCTGTCCTCTTTTTCTTTCTTCTTTTTTGAGTTTCGAGTGTGTGTGTGTGTTAGTGGAGGGGTTGGTTTAAATATTGAAGCTGTTCTTGTGGTACGGTTCCCCTGTTAAAGCAGAGCTCCACCTCCGATTCTTCTATGGCCAGATAATGGCTGGGAGGGCAGAACGGTGGGGACTGCCTGACAGATGCACAACAGGGTTTTGTTTCGGGTCCCCTCTGATCCTACTGACTAACCGACACGTGTAGAATGGCCAAGAGAGAGTCTGTTTGTGTGGAAGCCCACGAGTAACAGAAACTGATGAGTGTTAAGTGAAGGCGTCGGGACCAAAAGGGACAAATGTTTAGTCAGTAACCTTGCCCAGTCGGCTTTCTGCCCCTCCTCTGAAGAACTCTAGGGTTGTTTGACACGGCACCCTGGCATTGCTTTCATGAAGGAATGAAGAAGAGGGTTGCCTTGACTGTAGCGCTGCGGTAGTCTGTGACTCAACTCCGTGGTGCTCTCTTTACTAGATGTTTTGTCTTCCTCTGGACCGGGTTGACTCATAAAACATAGTATTTTGTTCACACTGATTGGGAACAGATAGCTCAGTGGTATTTTTGCGTGAGAGCAAGTAAAGTCGTTTGAGCTGTTGGGGAAGTCAAAGGTTGGAGTTTGGGAGTCATGGTAGGCAAGGGTCACAACCAACTGGGGAGAGGAGACAGGAATTGGAGATTCAAGTGGATGTCTTCAGTTTTCATTGTGGTTCTCTGGAGAATTGAGCCTCCATTCCCACAGTACAAAAATAGACTTTCTGTAATGATAATTTCTGCCTTTGTTATAAAACATTGAGTGTTTTTTTTAAATGTTGTTGTGGATCATCCACAGTTTAGGCTACATTTAGGAATAAAACATGTACAATATTGCTCATGGGATGAAGATTTGAGTGCGGTGACCTATGTGTTTGTGCTTAGTTGATGTGAAATGAGACACTATTCTTTCCTAACCTCTTGGGCATGTAATTAGGTCATTGTCTCTTCTTTAGTAATGAGAGCTTAATATGAGGGCAGCTTTTTTTCTCGCTTCTTTTCTTTCTTTTTATAGGATTTTTGCTATTTGAAATCCTTTTCCTCCTGGCATCATTACTCATTACTTACACATCAACATAATTGACTCTAAACAAACAGGGAACAAAATACAGCGTTCTCATTTGGTTTTACTTTCTGCTGATTAGTGGAAGTTGTGCTGTTTTCACTAAACTTTAGTAGGTTATATCCCCTAGTTATTTTTGGAATAACATTTGAGTATTCTTGAATTCCTTGAGAGAAAAATAATTTTCTTTGTTCATTACTTATGTAGAGAGCTCACATTAAAATTCCTGTGTACCTCCTGTCTCTGAGGTCGATGAGTAATGCCGGCTCTCTTTGATGACATCATATTGTTGTTGAAGTTTTTGTTTTTGCCTGGCTGCCTGACCTCTGCCTGCTCGACACAACCCCGTCATTACACCCTCATGCTGCCCACATACTGGCAAACATATACTTACAGCTTTCCACTGGGAGTTTTGTCAAGAGGGCTTCAGCCTATTCATCCTAACTCTCTCAACATGCTCACACTTTTCTTCTGCCTCCTTTTTATTTCCCTCAGAGGTCTACAAAGTAGCTGTGACCTTCTGGACAGTGCATTCAGGGACTTGGGAGCCACCTGTAATTTTCTCTTATGAGCCACTGACACAAGCTGCCTTTTTATTTTCCCTCCATATTTCTGTTGTGTACCTCCTCCCTCTTTCTTGTCTATATCCATCCTGGAGCCTGTTAAAGGTCTAATGAGATTAGAGTTTATTAGACACTGGGTCGGCACTGCTCCCCTTTCTCCTCTCACTGCTCACTGCTGACTTTAATTCTGAGGAAACAAAACACTTGCTATTTGTGGGGCAACCTGTGTGTCTGCAGCTCCGGTAGCCTTTGTTGTCTTCTACTTATCTTAATATAAAGAAATGGCCACTACTAAAGGAATTGGACTCTACCAAAAACTGTTGCAAATTCAGGGATGATTGATTTCACAATCGTAGTATTAAAAATCTACAGTTAATTAAGCGTAAATATCCCTCAGTATCACCTTGCAAAAAGGATTACGTCTGACCCATATCGGCAGATCAGCCGAACTCACAGATGAAACAAAAACAAAGTTGCACAACATCCTCATGTTGCCACTTGTGTTGCTTTGTTTTCGTTTTGTGTGAGTTGCAGAAGAGGCACTTCCGAGTGGGACACGTTGGCAGAGGAAGAGTTATTCTCTTCGAAGTCGCCCATGTTGGATTTTTTTGTCTATAGAAAAAAAGACTAAGGTGTCATTGTGGAGGACTGATCACCAGCCGATAATGCAGCAATAAAAAAGTTGCTGTGAAAAGCGGGAATATCCGACATGTTTCCCCACCTGAATTAAAGGTAGGGATGGGCTGATCGATACTCTGGAGTCGATACTTCGAAATCAGCCAGTCAAAATATCGGATTCAATACTTTTTTTGCGTATCGAGACACCGCTTTGATGATGCAAAACATGCCATTTGTTTTCACTTCTGAGAGTTTTAGGACAAGGATCCCCAACTCTGGTCGTCAAGGCCCACTGTCCTGCAGACATTTGATGCTTCAACACACCTAACTCAAAGTAATGGCTTATTACACTTGTGTAGAGCTTGTCAGAGAACCATTTATTTGAATCAGGTCTGTTGGAAGAGGTAGACGTCTAATTCCAGCAGAATAATGGGCCTTGAGGACCAGGGACGGAAGTGGGACAAGCGACCACTGATCACTGTTTTAGGCAATAAAATTGCCTGTCAAGCCCAAACACAGTGTAGTCCTTCTGTGTCACCTGATTATGGTAGCCTATCAGATGTCTTAATGATCATGCTGCTACTGTTAGTGATGATGAGGTTATGTTTTTATATTTTCCTGGCTTAATTCATGTTATTGTACATTATATTTTATTATATTTATCACATTACTATTACATATATATGTTTTAATTTGCATTTATTAAATTTTAATTATCTTATATTGGGGACGGCAATGGTAGAGCGGGTCGTCCAATAATTGGAAGGTTGGCGGTTCGATTCCCTCTCCCCCAGTCGTCTGTTGCTGTGTACTTGGACAAGACACTTCACCCTCCTTGCCTGCAGTGTTTGCATAGCTGGTGTATGAATTTTGGATATGAATTAATAAAATCTAATTCATTATTTTTATTATTACTGAGCTGTAGTTTAACTATTTTATTATTTTAAAAAGATTTATTTATCTTATTTTGTTTGATTTACTCAACAGTATAATTATTGTTGTACTGATTAAATACTGATGTTTTTGAATTTATCATTTCATACTGCCCTTGCAATAAAGATATTAATGCCCACTGTAAAATCATTATTTTCCTTTAAGGGCCAAGAAGTATTATTATCAGTATCAGTAAAATAGTACCATAAAGTAATGGTATCATATTGTCCATCCATAATTAAAGGTAAAGGCTCACGAACTGGGTTAAATGTGTAACTAACGTAACATTAAAAATAAGATGTTACCGTGTCATCTGCAGTTTTGTCATATTGTATGACTTGAGTTGGACTTACAGCGCAACCTGACGAGTTACTTTTACTTAATGTTACTTTAAACAGATGCAAAAAAAAAAAAAGTCTACAAAACGTATTTGATGGCTAGTTGGACTGTTACAACATGATTGATTTGGCGTGAGGTTAATTTAGCTTTTTAAGTTGGTGTGCAATGGGTTAGAAAAAGCTCTTTTTCATTTCAGAAACATGGTCTTGTTCCTTTTTTCCTTTTCTTTATTACAGTATTTATGTTTCAAATGGCAGCTAATCTAAAGGACAGCTGGAAGTCAAAGCCAGGTAGATGTTTTTCCCCGAATTCTCAGTTCATGTATTTTGTACTTTTGAAAAGTGGTTTATGGAAACAAACATCCCAAGTCCAGCTTCTTTACCATCTGTTTTCTCTGAGAGCAATCCGGAGTTAGTATAATATTTATTTATTGTTTACAGAGCAGAGGGGATTTAGTTGGAATGAGACTTTTTGCTTAATTTACTTTGTTGCTGTTTTATTTTGTTGGCATTAAAACAAATTGTAAATGTAAATACATATACAGTGTTGATGCAATTTTACACGTGTCTAATGTTAACACATAATTGTGATAATTGTCATAACGTGATTATTTTTCTTAATAATCGTACCAAAGCAAAAATCTATAATATTGACATCCCTATTGCAAAATTCTGTCCTATCATACATTGGGTATGAGGACAGGTGGACACATTGCCAGTCCATTATACAGATGATGTGACAAAATAACATAAAATCTCACTCTTGCATATGTCTTGCCATGTTTTGGAACAGATAAAGCAAAAAAGAACGTGGATTTTTTTTTCTGTGAAATAACTGCTCTCCATCTACAGTGCTAGTTTACTTAATACCCAAAGGGAAGTTCAAAAGACCCAGTCATGTGATTAATGGGCAGTCATAGCATCGTCATTGTAGGGTTTCACTGCTGTTCTAATGAAGACTGTGCCTGTCTTTGTCTTTTTGGGCTCTCAAGAATTTCCAGACTTTTTGTTCAATCTCTTTTCCCAGACAGAGTGGGATGTTTTGTGTTAGTGTCTTTGAGGAATGCCACGAACAGTTGCAGGTCACTGTTTCTTTTCCAAACAGTGGGCTTGTCTCGTCTCGTCCTGCTTGCCAGCTCTCATTTACCTTCCCCCAGTCAGTCTCGGCACACATTTGTGTGGTCTAGCTGTTTTTAGACATTTAATGAACTTCTTTGACAACAGGTTAACGCTGCGTTTGTGGTCTGTCATATAATTAATAAGGACTCTAGTTCTGTTGATCATCATGCAAGCAGAGGTGTGCCTCTGCACCTGAAAGCCTCCAGGCAGACTCTGCTGCTGCAGTTGTATCTTGTTGCAACACTGTCAAAGTACTCGCCACCTGGCCGTCATTTGATGATAGTTTGGGCATTGTGCCTCCCTTTGTGAGCCTTTGATTACATTAATGTAATTGCAAAAAAAAAAAATAAATTGAATGCAAGGATGTGTTATTGTTTGCAGTTCTTCTTTATTATAGTGCTTTTAGCTCTACTGTCTGGGTGGTCCACAAACCAAAATGCCACATTTGCTAATGGCCCACACCACCCCCCTTATTTCCTCCATTCATGTCACATCTTCTGTCACATCTCTCAGCATGACATAGTAAAGGAAGCATCCATGACCTTTTTATCCAGAGACCCATCACACCTGTGGATGCTGACAAAAGCCTTTCTTTAGAGCCTGTTTTGTGTGTGTGGTCTAGTAGCCAATTCTCCTTGAGAACATATTGTATGAACCAACAACTGCTTGTTTTACGGGCCACTTTGTGCTTGACTCATTTAGTTTGCAATGTATTTGCACAAAAAGTGTTACAAATGTTGGATGTTGATTTGATCATTTTTATGTTTTTCTTATCAGCATGTGTTGAATTGTACCCCTCACCCATTATTCCCGAGGTAGCTTTAATACCTGCCTGGACTTAACAGAGCAGTTTGACCTCTCACCCTGTGTTGTGAGTGGTGGGGCTGGAGTGGTCATCCATGCACCGTTAGACTGTTGGTATCTTAAGTGTTTAGTTCTCTTCCCTGAGGCATAATTGTGTTTAGTTGTGAGTTTCATTTTCAGTTGACCCCTGACTTTAGGCAGCACTGTCTGTCTTTAGCTCTCCTTGCCGGGGAGGAAGAGATTGTTGATCCCAAACTTTCTTCTTCTTAGTTGATATGGTTGAATGAATGGTTTTAATAGAATATGTTGTATTGTTAAGTTTCCTGTTTTCTTTGAGACCCAGAATTACAGTTAATCTGTTGACGTCTCATGAGTGACATCTTTGTGTTAGCTGGTTTAGAGACTGGTTATCCAGTGGTAAATCCAAGGATTAAGTATTAATTTTGTCAGTTTAAAGTGATTTTCAACTTATCTGAAGCTTTTGTAAGGATATTATTAATGCTGCTGTTCATATGGTATATGAGAAACTACAATACGTGACTGTGTATATTTTTTAAGAGAATAGTTTTATTGGAACCCCTTTACTAAAAGAAAAAAAACAAACATTTAAATCTAATAGATCCTTATCGAACTCCTAATTTTTTTTTTTCATTTAATTGAACTGATAAGTCATTTGGCGTTATGAAATAAGGCGTTTTTTCCCTTTTTGTTATAATTAGGTGTCATCTTTAATTCTTTAAAGTGTAACTACACCCCCTACTTTTTTGAGTAACTCCACTAGATAAATAGAAAGCTAGATCCACAAAGCACCTACCCCACAGAGCGGTCTTTGAGTTGGAAGACTTTTCTCCTCCTGAATCTTCTCAGCTACACAAGAGCAAGGTGGTCCTGAACCGTATCAGTCGTTAAGGCTGTTGCGCTGGCCTTTCAACAGGTCCCGCAGGATCTGGAAAGCTGTGGGGACTCGCGGCAGGTTGTGACAGCTGCCGGAAGTGCCATTGCGGATTTATGCTCACGCGGCGTCTGCATGCGGTCGACTACAGCTGAGTTGATGCTGGTGAGTTTGCTCTCTCACTCGAGCGTAGGGGCTACACGTCGTTTTGGTGTCATGTTGCAGTTTCTCCTCCTAATCTGAAGGTGGCAGCAGGGGTGGTATCGGCTGGTAAACTCACCAGGTCGAAGTTCTTTTGATGGTTCACTTCAGTTCCAGTACTTATTTTCTGTTTTAAAACAACAATGGTGTCCAATAAGGTTCACGGCGGTGGCACAGATGCAGCGAGTTTAAATCCGTCTGAAGTTGCCGCTGCTACGATTTGAGCTGCTGTTTGTTGCCGGATGAGGATCAGCAGATAAAGAATAAAGTCCGGTGTTACTTTTACACTCCTCAAAAGCACAAATCCGTCCTATTGCAGGAATATTTCATCAGAAACTTGGTGAAAGAATAGAAGTCTGGAACTAGCAAATCTACACCATTTCACCATTTATATACGTTGGTGGGTGCGGTTTTCTATGCCCCCAAGGCGAGGACCTCTGCGTCTGGAGGGAGGGGGATGTCAGGTTTTTAAAATGTTCTTGTGAGGTAGAGAAGTGCCAGTATGGCTTTACATCATGAAAAACAAAACCTGGTTTTACCCTGTAGTAGGCATTATGAGCCATTTTTTACCCACAAAATTCTGTTTTTTTAAATAAATTAAAAAAAAATTATAGGTGGTTTTATCACAATAAAGCAAGACTGTGTTGTTTACAGCTCAAAAAACATTTTGTGTACACTACCCCTTTAAGGAGTATTTGAGATATTTGTTTTTTATATTGAATATGGGAGTAATCTATCTTACTAAAGAGAAAGTGACACATTATTGTAAAAATCAGGCTACTGGAAGCCTGTGTTCTCATTCACTTCACATGTGTGGGATCTCTCTCCCTGACAGTTTGATTAATTATTGAAGAGAGCTTCAAAAAGAGAGAAGCATCAACAAAAACTTGTGTTGGTTTGGCTTTTAGCCATAACTTGCTTTCTGCACACACATCCTGCCACACGTATCGACTGCTGAATCCATTCACCATACTATTCCATCATAAACTTCTCTGATTACAAATGTACTTTGAGCCCAGAAACACACACACACACACACACACACACACACACCTAGTCTTTCCTGACTTTGGCCTCTATAAACAAGGGCAATGTTTGTTTTAATGAGTCAGACTTTATTTTAGCTCTACAAGGGGTGATTATACCCACAAAAAC